>NC_048221.1:141181269-141354553 GCF_002007445.2 Ailuropoda melanoleuca
TCTCTCTAAAAATGACCGTGAATGTGTGACCTTAGCCGTACGAAAGTTTCTCTAAATGAAACTGCTACTTCTGTTTTGTGAAAAAAATATCTTCTCTTTGAAGGTCTTTTGTGAGTTTCCAAATATATATTAAATACTTAGAGAATAATAATTTAAATATGTAATGAATGTAAAAGTAATTTGGAGGGATGAATTCCTAGTAGAGCCCTGAGTCATTGACTGGGTCTTAACGCGGCCCCAACACTGAAAATCAAAAGTGCACCATCAATTGCAAAGGTGTGACTGCGGAAGTTTGACAACCAGCTGGTTGCAAAGAGCCTCTCCGCTCACCTGGTAGTGCCTCGTGAGGCCTCAGCTTTCAACCGCGTCTCCTACATGGTCCAATAAGAATGACCTACCTGAATTTTCTTTAGTTTATTTAAAAGAATTTTCAAGTGAGTCATCATTAGAAAACATTTGTGATAACAGACCTGCAAATAAACACACACACACACACACACACACACAACTGTCTAATTCTGATATTTTGCGATTTCACCATCTCTGTACATATCAGGCGTCTTTGACCCTCTCTGTTTTTAAGCAGATGAGCAGAGTCTGAGGGCACGTGACAGGAAGCTTCCGTTCCGTGTGTTTCTATTTGCTAAACATGCACTAAAGATACGGAAGTTGGGATTTGCCGATGTCTTGGCGAATGCAGAAAGACTCCCTAGGAGAGAACGTTGAGCAGGTGCTCTGTCGTCGCCAGGGGACACAGGATTTGGAATGGGCGCTGAGGACCGTGACAGTGGTGTCTTGCTATCCGGTGGGGAAGCTGCCTGTCGCCAGCTCCGCATGACTTCCCAGGCGTACTCTCCAAAGTGACCCTCCCTCGAGAGGCATCCGGCACCTAACCCCGGATCCCCCCGGTCCTCGTGTCGGAAAATTGACCGGTGCGCCACTAGCAACAGCTATGGCTGTTGCGCACTGAAGACACAACGCAGAGTTTCTGGAGTCAGAAGCGTTACTGCAGTGCCTTTCCCTTCGCCGCATGCCCTCTGCACGGCTCGCATTAGCCACGCATGCCTGTCCCAAAATTGCGATATTCTCTTTCTGTCATAAAGGAGACAACGTGGTTTCATAATCATGTGAGTTTGGGTGTTATTTGTGAAAAATCAGGGTGAACACCATGGGCCTATGTCATGGCTGCCCGTGAGCTGGAGAGGTGGTGTCTTACTGAAAATGGGGATCAAGCCAGCACCCAGTTCAAACCAGGCTGCTCCCTTCTTTACAGTTCCTGAAGTGTTACACTCAGCCTGAAGACTGGACAAAGCTGCTTCTAATGTGCTGCGGCCTCTGAGAAGAGAAGTCAACACCCTTCCAGAATCAGACAGGTCAGGAAGCCGGACAAGGAATGGGCTGAGGTTGTCCACAGCTTCACGGGTCAATCCAGACCAGCCAAGCCTTGCACACTTCCTTCTCTCCTGTCCTGCTGTCCTGCCTCCCTGACCCTGGGCTCTCTCCTGAACACACCGTTTTGGTCCCTTGCGGTCACTAAGGGAAACTTGAGCTGTTTTATGCAAACAGCTCCACATGACAGTCCTGCGCCCGCCTGAGAGCCCGTCTGTACTGTCAGTTGTGCGGGGTTAACCCAGGCTAAGGAGGTTTAGCAAGGGAGACTGACCTCTCCTGTTCCACGGAAATGCCCTCCTTTGGCCATGAACTGGCCTGGCCGAGCTGGACAACACAAGCGATTCTGGTGGCTCAGGGAGACAGAGGCCACAGGATGTCACGAAGAGGCCAAGTTCCCTCAGAAGATGCCCCAAATGGCAAAATATGGATCTGGTGTTATTCCCGCTATAGCCTCCCACCCTCTTGTCTACACAGTCTGTACTGTGTACGTGTGCACACGCCCGTATGTTTGCGGGTACAATGTGGAGACAGCAGGGATTGAGACACTAGTTTTCAAAAAAAGCAAGCTTGGAAGGAGTAGGGACCCAGCTTCACCTCATCAGGCTGGCCTCCCACACATTCCCTGAGCTCCTGTCGTGACGTGAAGAATCCTTACGATGAGGAACACAGTGTGACAAACCACTGGTTTAGCAGAAAGCGTGTGGGGGTGATATGAGAACATATTGCAATGAGAGGTGTGCCACCAAATCCCGGGGCGTCTCAGACAGGTGTCTGCGTGTCCCCCCGTGTCTGCAGCCAGGGGACATAATGCCCAGGATGTTGTATCCTTTTTGAGCAAAATAAACCCCAGTCTTCCCAGAACACCCATAGAGTGTGAACCAAAAGATGAAAACAGTCTCACAGGCTTGCCTGATTTCCAAGGATCTGCTTAGGAAAAGTAAGTGTGGAGTTAATACTTTGGAAGATCAGAGATATGCTGTGGGAAATTCTAGAAATATAAAATAAATAATAACAGTTATTTATAAAATACAACCTGTATTTATGAAATATGATCTCCATGGATAATCTGCCTCACACGCCAATTGAAATATCTGTTGGATGAAAAATGTATTTGGAAATTTTCTAAAGTCACTATTTTGTGTCAAAGTACAGATTAAATCACAAAATATGTCTTTATTCATTAGTTTATGAGTCTCATTTGGTCCATATCAATCAGCCTGATTGAAAATTATTGTCAAATAGGCAAAATACAACCTGTAGAATGAATTGAAATTGAACACGTAGGGCACATTATATTTTTATCCCCCCTAACATCCTTACAAGTTTTAGGTCCCATGGTCCCTCATTTCTGAATTTAGCTCTGGGGTCTTCCATTTTTCAAAACTTTCATGCTTAAAAACATATATTTTTTTCATCTTACAATCTTTTTTAAAAGATTTTATTTATTTATTTGACAGAGATAGAGACAGCCAGGGAGAGCGGGAACACAAGCAGGGGGAGTGGGAGAGGAAGAAGCAGGCTCATAGCGGAGGAGCCTGATGTGGGGCTCGATCCCATAACGCCGGGATCACGCCCTGAGCCGAAGGCAGACGCTTAACCGCTGTGCCACCCAGGTGCCCCTCATCTTAGAATTTTTAATTCTAGTGAATATGATTTGAATCGTTCTAATAGAATGGTATTTTAATTTTTGAGAAATAGGTAATGGAAGTATGACAGCCGAATGTTCACAATTATAGGAACTGCATAAAAGGGAGAGCCTGGGTGGCTCAGTTGGTTGGCAGTCCTACTCTTGATTTCAGCTTGGGTCATGGTCTTAGGGTTGTGAGGTCAAGCCCCGCGTGGGGCTTGGTGCTGACAGCGGTGCCTACGTGGGGTTGTCTCTTTCCCTCTTCCCCTCCCCCTGCTCCCACATGTTCTAAATAAATAAATAAATAAATAAATAAATAAATAAATAAATAAAATCTAAAAAAAAAAAGAACTGCATAAGGGATATTGTTGGGTTTCTAAAAATTTTTGCTATGACGATACAATTTTCACTAGTGCAGAAATACCAAATCCAGAAAAGATGGAGTTATTCACAGAGCTGGAATGACTTCTGCTTTTATCTCTCAAATAAATGTTTATGATTCAATCAATACATTATCTTAAACTGAAAAAAGTATTACTATTTAATAGCACATTCCTGCATTTATTAAACATGGGCTATGTGTCAAGAACACATCGATTATCTCCTTCAAATCTCACAAATCTCCTTTAATTTATCAATGAAGTCACTGAGGCTCAGCCAAAGAAAAGTCTTTCATTCAAGTTCAAATCTAGCTTTGGTTGCGTATAATACCCAGTGCACCATGCAATACGTGCCTCCTTACTACCCAGCCACAACTAATGAATCATCGAACTTTACATCAAAACCAGGGATGTACTGTATGGTGACTAACATAATATAATAATAAAATATTATTATAAAAAAATAATAAGTAAAAAATAAAAAGGGATTTTGTCCCCATGACAGCAATGCTTTAGGTGCTGTTAAATAAAACCTTAATGATTTTTATATAAAAAAAAACTAGCTTTGGGTCAAATTGATGAACGCTTGCCTAATTTTTTGTCTGGGAGTTCGAATTTCTCCCTGCTGGGTAGATTTGGATTCACTGAGAGCACAGCTCAGCATCGGTGGAGAAGGAGTTCCGGCGAACTGGAGGCAGACTGTCGAGCCACATCTCCCCACTGGAGCTTGACCGAAGAAACCAAACCTTCCAGAAGGCTGACTCCGGCTCCCCAGTCGTGCTCCTCAGGACTGCACGATAGCCGAGTGGGTCAGTGCCCTCCTATTCTCCTTGAGACAGTAGGATGGAAAGAACAGCCATTAGTTACCAAGTAAGGGAAAGTTTTATGATTTTCCTCAGCCATGGACAACTCTGTCTTGGGGCATTTAGAACACCATTCACCCAACTGGGCTTCCTTTAACAGCAGTACTCTTTATAAAAAAGTGGCCGTATGTTACCTTTCCCCCAAGATAGCCCTGGTTTATTTCTGTCGACCACTGTAACCACTAAGAGTACACGCTTTCACCCTCAAAAGACAACGAATCAGATAATAAACGCTATGGTCAACTGGCTCATAGACACTATTATATACGGTGTGCACTCTGTATTGTTATTGTAGGTCAAGATACAAAATAGAGCAAATATGTAGAGAACTGTATCGATAGCTACTAGACGACAGCTTTAGTAGTTAATTTAAATTGTCATTTGCTACTGCCTAAACTAATTCTAGTATTCCTTTCCAGGCTCATGAAAACAGCATGGGTCTCCCAATACTTTTTCAATGAGGTAGAAATAGCCCTCTGTTTTCTGCAACTTCGGTGATGACAAGCTTCCTGGGCCACACGCTGTCTGCAGGGCTGGCCTCCGCACGGCAAGGGCATGTGGCTCTGACGGGCCACCGTGCTCAGCTGTCCTCTCAGTGTGGCCAGACTTCTGCTTGCCTTTGTATTCTCTGAAATCTTGGCACCGGGTGTTGTGTCCCCCCCTTTTCTTCTTAGTCCCGGGGAAGAAATCTTGATGCTGTGAGCTATAGTCCGCAGGCAGCGAAGGAGTAAGCACAGTAGACGCGCTGCTCAGGCCGCACACATTTGAAGGGAGCAGCATGTTTTTTAAGTGCAGTTGCACCCTGATTTCTTTACAGCATGAAAGTAATTCATTCTCTAAATAAAGCCGTGCTGGGTAATTGTTAAGGAGGCATATCTTAGCTTGGTGGTAACCCAATGTCTTATAATTAGTGCATTGTCAAATGTCAACCTGAGTTTAGAGGGGGAAAAAGAAAGAAAGAGAGAGCAAGGAGAGAGGGAGGGAAGGAAGGAGGGGGGAGGGAAGGGAAAGACAGGAGGAAAGGGAGGAAGGAGGGAAGAGAGGAAGAAAGGAAGGGAAGAAGGGAGGAGGGAGGAAGGGAGATGGAAAAAGGGAGGGAAGAAAGAGGAGGGGAGGAAGGGAGAAGGAAAGGGAGGAAGAAGGAGGGGAGGAGAAAGGAGGAGGGAAGGGAGGAAGGAAATCTAGGGAAGAAAGAAAAGCATGAACTCCAGCCAGAGGAGGCTGGTTGAGTGAACTCCGTGTGGAGGTCTGAAGCTCACATTGGGTTCTAAGAGAAACACTCACTAGGACAGACCCGGGGACAGTATGCTAAGATGTGGGTAACGGGTAACCCATGCCTGGCTTGGTCCGCTGGCCCCGCGCTCTCAGAGCTGTGATGACGGTCTCCACTCCGGAGGTGGTGTGGGCTCCGTGGTGGAGGTTATGGAGGGACTAACGCAAATGAAGTGAACACCGTGCACAGAGAGACGTTAGGATGGACACCGAGTGACACACTTCACGTCAGCAGCAGGGCATCCGAGGGGACCCTGGTCCCTGAGCAAACCGCAGGTCAGTTCATGCATGCAGATGTCCACTGAAGCCAAGGGAGGGATTTTTCCTCCAAGGTAGCTTTAAAAATATGGGGAGGTGACGGAGGAAGCCGGAGTTTTGTTCATAGAAGGGTTTTGTTGGTTTTGCCAGGCGTTGGAGGCGGCAGCGTGGGCCGGGGACAGAAGCCCTGGGGCACTGATGGCGGTGCAGCCTGGGGCAGGGGCGCCCTGTCTGCCTGTCTCCCTGCGTCCCGGCCGCTGGCAGGTCCCCACGTGCCAGAGCCTGGGGGTCCACTGTGCACTGGGCTACAACATGGTGGCCCCACCCCACCCGAGAGAGCTGGCTGCATGGGGCCCAGAGCCCCCTGCGGGCAGGGTGGCAGGGCCGCACCACTGAACCCGGATGGCCCTGTCGCAGTGTGGACCCCACGACCACAGCCCCGCGGGCAGAGGCAGGAAGTGCCGCCCGGGCAAAGCTCCAGAGGAAAGCATACACGTGATGATGCTGGGGTTTTGCCAGATCACCAACCTCGAGATTAAAGAATTCCTTCCAAGGCTCCAATGCCTCGGGTTCTTACCTTCAACAGTTCCATCTTGGATCCATCTAAGACTCGTTTGGATTGCAGGCATGGCTTGCTAGCGGCCGGGTGTTGGAGAGGCACCCTCTGGTCAATACTGCGGTGGAAGGGGCCCGAAAGGTGCATGCCAGGCAGTGTTTGCTGAGCAAAGGGGTCTGGCCCGAGGCTGCGGACATCGGTGCTCCCGGCCTCTCCTCCCAGGTCTGCAGCGCTTCCTGAGAGCACCAGCGCCGTGGACGCACAGGCTTCAGGACAACGTTTGCAGCCGGGAGACCCCCCGGGGAACAGGTTCTCCGGAAGGTGGCCGCAGCGGGTGGCAGGTTGCAAGGGGTTCCAAGAGGGTGTGGTGAAGGAGCGTATTTCCAACGGAGACACAGGACCTCTGGATTTTGTGGAATCACCTCCCATGAAGGGTAACTGGTCAGTGCTTCTTTCTGCTACAGGCATGCTCATCCCAGGCCTTCGGGGATTAAGGCACGATGTCAAGTCAGTGTGGCTCAAAATGGGGTCTGTGCACCAGATGACTTAAAATTCTTGTAAAAATGCAGATTCCTGGGCCACCAACTCTGCTCCATTAAATTCAGATGGGCTGTCCTCAGTTTATTAATTGATGATGGAACAAGGTAGGGCTCCTTTTTAAGGGTCGATGAAAGAGTTTGGGGAGAATGGGATCATTATTCACTCCATCCCAGGGATTTTTTAAAATCCAGGGCACACCCCAGGCTAATTAACTCAGTCTCTGGGGTGACATGGGCAGCCCTGCTTGCTCTGAAGCTTCTCATGTGATTCCAATGGACGGGAAAGCGGAGAATCCCTGAATAGAGATGCTCAGAAAGTCTGATGAATCAAAATGAGGTGAACAGGTTTGGCTGGATCGGAGCAGGGTCCTCAAGCAGGGCTCTGCTTCTGTGTGTGTTGGTATGCTGAAGAATTGCGTTTCCGACCAGTGTCCAGGAGCTGCTAGTCCAGAGACCACGTTTGGACACCCCTGGGGTTTGAGAACAAGCTCCTGCGAAGAAACTCTGCACACATGTGGCCGGCTTGCCAGTCTGCGTACACAGGATGAGCTGGGAACGGCAATCCCCGAGCTCCGCCCGACCTCCAGTCTTCAGCACAGACTTTGCCAATCCCGCCCACTCGTCCCCCAGTCTCCTATGGAAAGAACCACAAATAACGTGGTTCCTGACGGCTTTCTAGGGCGATTTGCCCAGCCAAGAGGCACGCTGCCTTACTCTTAGGGGAAAATTAAATGGCTCAGGTGGAAGACAGAAGGAAATCAGCCAACTGGCATTTAATGTCAGGAAAGACCTAGGGGACCTCACTACCAAGATGATGGAGTGGGTTTCCCTGTTCCTCCTGCAAGGCACAGCGAAAACCCTGCACACTCGGAAAAGCAAAGTAAGGTATTCTGAAAGGTGTTTCTTTTTGAGCAGAAAAGGCAGACTGCCTTGCGCGAGGAAGGCTGGCCCAGGAGGAAACTTGGCGCTGAGGAATGACACAATGGTGGGTGTGCTGGGGAGGATGGGTGGCCGCACGTATCCCAGGCTTGAAGCGGAAGTTGGCCACCTGGAAACACCCAAGGGACAACACATGAAAGTCCCAACAGAAGCCTTGCCTCTCCAGCGGGGGGACCTGGAAAGGGCCGGCCTCACAAGATGGAGAACCTTTAGACACCGCCTGCTCGACTCCAGGCCCCACGGCGGGAGCCAGTAGGGCCCCGCTCAGCAGCAAACACTGAGGGCCGGGTCTGGACAGGGGGGCGGAGCTGTGCTGCTGGGGCGTCAGAGAAGGCAGAGCGGGGAGCCGAGGCTGCCACCCCCACTGGGGTAGTGGAGACCCCTTGGAAGCCTTCGCGTCGGTTCCCAGCCTGCCCTCCCTCACGCAGAGACTGTGGGCAAACTGTAATGCAGTGTGACCTGGGCATGGGGATTTTAATCTCTGCCCGAATTTCTGGTGTGAGGCAGAGTTTGAGAACCACTGGCCCAGAAGAAGCGTGAGCGCACCGTGCTCCGCGAGTCAGATCTGTGCAGTGGGCCCGCTGGTTCCGTTGGAAATCGGCCTCATCCATTTATTTACATGTTGTCTGTGTCACTTTCCTGCTAGAACACAGTGCCGAGCAGCTGTCTCCGAGAGTGGCAGGGTCAAAGCCTAAAATATTTACCAACTGGCCCTTTAGAGAAACAGATTGCTGACCTCTGCCTTAGGGGTGATTGTTTTCAAGGTCGATATGCTTCGCTCTGTGACACGGCTTTAAAAACTCAAGTAGGTTTTACTGTACTTCATTACAGCACAAGTCTACAAGTAGGTTCCTTATAAAATAAGGGGGTCGTTCTGCAAGTATTTTCTTGGCAGTGCATCGGATGAGGGAGACACTCAAGTTAGTGATCACACAGAGCAAGATGGCGACTCGCGGAAGGGTTGAGAAACTACCTAGGAGTACAAGGTACCGGGGGCTCTGGAGTGGGTCTGGAGTTCCTGCAGGGGAAAAAAAAGAGAGAGAAAAACAGCATGCGGGAGGAATTTGATCATTGTCCTCAAATATTTGCAGGACTCTAATGTGCCAGAGGGTTTAGATTTATTTTATGTAACCTCACAAGGAAGATAGATGCCCGGTAGATGGAAGATGTGGGAAATTAGATCTGACACAGTATTAGATAGAATTTCTAACAATAAAAAATTTCTTCAGGAGATCATTAGCTTCCTCTCATTGACTATTCATGTGAGCTGACCCATTTTAGCACCTGGGATATGCTGAACTGCTTCTTCGCCCCATTACTTAGAGACTGCATCCGTTAGGGCGGTCTGATTGATGTAACAAATAGATCCCAAACGTGCATTTTGTTGGTATATTCCCTTTGCCCATGGGGTCCCCTGATTCAGCCCTGCTTTTTGCCCCAGGAGGTTGCCGTGTGGGGGTTCTATCAACCCCATGCCCTCTGGATTCCCTTTGATTTTCTCCAACAGGGAGCTCCTGCAGAGACTAGATGGAAAGAGTGGAATGAGGACAAGGTATTATTGTCCGATTCCCTCTTGGGAAGTCATCTTGGGCTGGCCGTGTCCTTGACAAAACATCTTTCTCCTTGAAAGGAACCTGCTCAGTGCCTCCCTCTTTGGCTTCCAATAGCCTCTTGTCCCCTTGTCCCTTCAAGCTCCTGGTAGACCTAGGTCACTGCCTGTCTCTTGTGGGTCCCCTATGACCTGCCCGTACGTGTGTAATTGGTCCCTTTGCAAATAAACTTTCCTCAAATTATCCTAATTTGAGTGTGCAACCTGATTTCTGTCAGTATGCTGACTGAGAGGTGGATATTGGCTCAAACACAATCAGACTTTATTTTTCACTCACGGAAGAGTTCAAAGTGGGTACACCTGCCATTTTAGAACCCTGGACACTGGCTCTGCTCTCATCAACACAGTTGTGCCCTGGGGTGTTGCCTTTGGTGGGAAGGGGAAATAAAATATGAAGAAATGCATATAGGTGCCCTCTGTGAGCCACACCTGGAAATGGTACACCACATACTCTCATTCCTTGCCTAGAACTCACTCATATGGCTTCTCTCATCTCAGAGAACTGCAGTCGAGTGGGGTGGGAGGTATCGTCTAGCTGCGTGAACAGGACAAAGAGGAAGTCAATTTTGGTAAGAAGCCAGCAGTTTCTGCCATAGATACTGACCATATTTTCGGAGCACTTGGTCACCTCTGGCTGGTCCCTATTACTAAGTTAATGGTAGGGACCCAAAGCAGGTCAGAAGTGAGCCTTTGGTAGCTCAGCCTACATAAAACCAGGTAAAATCTCTAGTATTCAGAAACTGCATCCGGTTCTTACCACTTAATTGGCCATTTTGTGCAGGAATAAAAATTGTATTCGAAGTCAGGTCTTTCTACATATGCAAAGAGGATGGGATATCTGAATACATTTTTCAATTCCTGCTTTGCATTTCATGATCTCCTCACTTTAAATCTAAACCTAATTTGTACAAGGCTATGGGTCTCCCACAGGACAGACATTGAAATCAATCTGAAAATGATAGTTAATCAAAAAAGGACAAGTCCAATGTACTGGCAGAGGAATAAAGAATGTCATTGCACAAATATAAAATGAATCTTCTAAGAAAGGATCTTTAATGAGAGAGATCCTAACTTAACAGCCACATTAAAGTGGAAATTAAGTGATATTTCTGTGCAGTAGAGTGAGAGCGGTGCCCTGTATATTCCCCTAGGGGCAACTGTTGTGGCAGAAAGCGGTGTTATAGGAGTCACTGATGCTCTGACCAATTCCCTTCTGCCAACTGCCATATACAGCTCTCCGCTGGTAAGAGTACTGTCAACCTCCTCCTGGATACCCAGAGAGTTACACCATGTCCAGCCCATAGACCATCACTGATTGAAAAGAGAGCACAGATCCAGGCTCTTCGGTCTTATCAGAGACTACGTCTTTTCTTTACTTTCCTTTGATGCTTCCCACACTCCCCCTTTCCTGAGAGGCATCCTCAATAAAGCATTTGCAAAAGACTCCCTGTCTTGCTCTGCACCTAAGAACCTGTGTGAAGGTCACTGGTATGGGAACTATAGACCAGGGACGGAAGCTACTTGACAGCTAGGCTCTCCCTCAATTCCACCACAGATGTTTCTACCCAGGTGATGGTAGGACCCCAGAGACATCATTGATCAAGGGAGCTCTAGCGCCATCTTGTATGTGACCTAGTATAGGTCTGCAGTACTGATGACGCTAAATGCAGGGTATTAGGGGTCTGGGGAGTAAAGATGCTGGTGATTGGTAGCAAAGCCTGCAGCTTCAGATGGTCCTCTGGATGCAGCAAGTCAACGTAGACAGCCAATGTGGTGAACTGGGCAACATGTTACTTAGAAGAGAACAGCCTCGATCTGCAACTGGAGGAGAGTAGGGCATTAGAGTCAACATTGCCTCAAACTGTAGGTGAGTCCTCACTGCCATCATCAGCCTGGGGGGCCAGAGCCTGGCAGATGGGGATAGGTTTAATATCCTGCCATTGGGCAGATGAAGGTTCTCTCCAGGGAAGGCAGGTATAAACTGGTGAACTGACATTGCTTAGGATCTGCCAGGCTTGGGGAAGCCTGGGACACATAATAAACAGAAGTGGGCAAATAGCCAGGTGTGGGCCCCCGACCTTTAGGCTTCTGGAAATGGGGCTAGTGCTCATCGCAGGGTCTTCTTCCCAGAATGTGGGGTAAGGAAGTCATGAAGACCATTCCCACGGTGGTGGTTCCATTCCTATAATTCTGACACTGGAGCAAGGTGCCCCTCGCTCACTTTCCGAGAGAGCATCATTGCTAGATTTGGACTCCAAGCTTTAGGGAAGGATAATGTCAAAGCACAGTCATGAAGCTATATTTGCAACCTGGACTAACTTTATACGCTTCTCACATTTTACTTTTACAATCTTTTAATATGAAGGATTTTTGTTTGTTTCCTTGATAGAAGTGATAGGGCTTCCAAAGAGCCAAGTTTACAATTTGAGAGGAACCCATGTGCTTGTTGGGGATGCAAATGAATTTGTATCCTCTTTCTTCTTGGCAGGAACTGTGTGGGCTTAGAAATAACATCAAGATGAGGTAAAGGAAGTAAAGAATTTATTACTGGATGAAAAACATTATTTCCACTTATGCTGCGTATTTAGTAATGTAAGTCAGGCTATGTTCAGCTTCTAGAATTCAGAAGTACTATGCATAGAAAGAAAGTAATCTAAAGATCTCCAGGTTTATTTTGTTAAGACTGTGATATACACAATTTGGAAATTTAAACTTCAATTTCCCTCTGTTTAGATGCATTCTCGAAGCAGCCTAGTTTGGGGCTCTCTACATAATACACCTATTTCCTCCTCTCTGTGTCTTGGCCATTTATGTTTTAGCTGAAGTTGCTTGACCACACCAGTTCAAACACACTATGTGCCTTCCTGCATTTCTTCATTTCTACAAAAGTTTGCAATTCTATTGTGTTCTTCTTCCCCATTTATCGGTAAGCTGCTTGAGGCCATGGGATGAATCTATTCATCTTTGTTCCTTCGAATTTCGCATAATGCCTTCGTCATAATCCATGCTACATGCGCTCATTAAATAAAAGGATGAAAGAATGGAATGAAGAAAGACAGATTCAGAATGAGCTGAGTGGCTTGGAGGTATAGCTGAAAGTAATGTATGTAAACACAACAAATGCAATTTTCACACTGGGAAGATTTTTAACTCTTCCACTAATTAAAAAAATATTATTAAAGGCTGATCTCTCCACATGTGGGTATATATTTATATATAAAAGCAGAATTTGTATATTTTTAAACTGTATTTCATCTCATAGGGGCAACTTTTCTCTAGAAAGTGATCACACGCACACACACACACACTTAATCAAATATTGATAAATGATTAATGGAAATCAATGGAGGCTGCATTTTGCATGAAAATGAGCTACACCCCATCCCAATAAAACCCAGAAAATATCTAGATAAGAAGTGCAAGAGGAAAGTTTTATCACAGATAGGAATTGGTAGGGGTGACCCAAGGAATAGATGAAAACAGTGGATATTGGGAGAAATGACGGCGTGAGGGGCAAGCACTGTGTAAGGCAAACAAACATAGGAAGCCACGGAAATTGCCATAGATGAGCTGGAAAAGAATGGAAATGGAACTCAGGCCACCACTGCCCTCACCTGGATCACTGAGTAGGCTCTTAAGTGGACCCCCTACTTCTGTCCTTACAGGCTTTGCACTGAGTCTCAACATGGTAGCCTAAGGGACCCTTTGAAAACGTACGTGGGGACATGTCCCTCCTCTTCTTCCAGTGGCTTCCCTCACTCCAGGTAAAGGACAAGAGCTCATGCTCTCATCACGCCCTACCCCCACTTTCTGACCTCCTCTAGCGCTCCCTCTTCTTGCCCGCTCAGCCAGCCTCGGGGCACCCTTCGTGATCTCCCTCGATGCACATGTGGTGCAGAGCTGAAGATTGTACTGGGGGAAAGTCGGGTAGAAGCTGTCCTCCCTCCCTGCCCCTTTCTGCAAACACACCCCTAGGAGGGACTAAGATGGCGCTGCTTTCTTGGTCAGATGCTTGGTTAGAGAAGCCCACGTTGTCCGTGTGACTCTGGGTCCAAACCAACCACGCTAATCCTGCACCAGGGAAGGAGGTTCTAATTTCTTCCATGTCACTCAAGAGGTTTGGTGGAGAGGGAGGGCTGGATTTGGACACTTGTGGGTCCTGAGTCTACCACTCCCCCCACAGAACCATCCCTGGTGTCTGATGGGAAGGTACCCCCTCAAGGTCGACATCCTCCTCACACTTCTTACAGCCCCTCACTGCTTCTCTGGCAGAACTGAAAACTCTTTCTACACAAATAAATAAATGGAAGAAGGAAGACCGTGGTCCTGGTCCTGGTTAATGCCTTAGAGAAGCTTTGGTTTTGTTCTTTCTTCAAGTGGATGGTGTGACTACAAGGACAGGTCGTCCCCAACAGAACTCAAGGGTCCGTGATATGCCATGTCATCATGTCCATGAAGAAGGAAATACTAGAATTGGATCTTTGTTTGGATTCTTACTTTTTCTTTCTTTTCTTTCTTTTTTTTTTGCTATTATTTATGTATGTGATTTAATTCATAGTTTCCCAGAAATAAAGTTTAAGAAAAATGTATATATTCAACCATTTGAAAATTATCAAGTGTAATTTAGTTTTTAATGATTCTACAGGGGCGCCTGGGTGGCACAGCGGTTAGGCGTCTGCCTTCGGCTCAGGGCGTGATCCCAGCGTTGTGGGATCGAGCCCCACATCAGGCTCCTCTGCTATGAGCCTGCTTCTTCCTCTCCCACTCCCCCTGCTTGTGTTCCCTCTCTCGCTGGCTGTCTCTCTCTCTGTCAAATAAATAAACAAAATCTTAATGATTCTACAATCATCTCTTTGGCTTTTTCTCAGAAACATGGCTGCTGTCCCTCTCGCATGTGCACAGAGCTGTGCTCCCATCTCCCTCACGCTGCCTGGAGTGCTGTGGTCAGCTCGCTTCTTTTCATCTTCAGCAAGGCCAAGAATGCCCCGGAACTTGTGGGTGAACCAGACATCACATGTAGGAAACTCATAGGAAGGGTTTAGCGTTCTGTTGAGGGCTCTTTTCTGCAGTTAACGTTAGGAGTTGATGTGGAGGAGATATTCGCCATGTCCTTAGGTCCCCAGTGGGAGCACCTTTCTGAGTCAAGTAGAATCCTTCTTCTGATGATCAAGGGTATATGAAAGTTGGCTGGCTGCCAACGTCCCTTTCGTGTCCTCTTCTTCCCGACACAGGAAACCTTCCCCACCATTCAGTCTGTCCTTGCTCTGACAGCTCCCTGGCACCAGGACAGCCACAGAGACGAGCTGTTTTACACAAAAACTTTTTATGGTAAAGGTGCTATCGTACCCGATTTGAAAACAGGTTTTTTTTTTTTTTGCAGTAGTTTATCAAGAATTGCGTTTATGTGTAACTCTATGACTGAGCCAGACATCTATTTCTAGGTGCCCCATGTCAAATGGGCATCATTCGGAATTCTCTTACACACACGTTATGGCTACACAGAGACAGCACTCTGCTCCATTCTCCACGTTAGTTCCCTGTAGAGCTCAGAGAAATGTTTGTTTTCTACAACTCAGCTACTCTGTCAGGTAGTTTTGTGTGTTCTTAGGTTCTTTTGTAAATACAGGTGCACGGGGATCCTTCACAACAGAGACAACGGTCCGCATGACTGTCGTCCCTGCATGGTTATTTGAAGAGTGCACCCAGGAGCAGAAACCAAGGAATGAAGGAAACACTCCTTGACATTTCCCCACCGTGGGTACCTGGTGAAGCACTTTTCCAAGAAATCATCACAATGCGCCCGGACGTGGATTAGAATTAGGGGAAAACCAAGCACAATTCACTTGGCTTTGCTTTTATCATTTCAGGGAATGATACTGAACGTGTCAGAGATTCCCAGATTTCATTGTGCCGTTTCTATCCCAACATTACAGAGAAGCATGACCACAGTAAGCCCCTACTCTCTGCCCTGAGCTCTATTTCCACAAACTTCCATTACATCAGACTCACTGAAGGACAGGTGAGCTCAGCACACATTCCTCCCTGGGACTGATCCCCCCCCATGACAGCGCAACATTTCACTGGGTGGATACTCCTAAAGTCTATTGTTCTTTTCTCCCCACAGATACTTCTCGAGGGTCCAAATTATGCTAGTTGTTGTTCAGGATACCAGATAGAGAGCAGTGCACGAAACAGGTGAAACCCCTCAGGAAGTTTATATCCCAAGGCAGAGAGATAAATGACAAACAGGATCGACAAAGAGTACATGGAACGTTCGAAGTCAGCTCTACAGGAGAAAGTAGAACAGAGAGGGCGGTCAGGGAGTGTGGGGTGTGGGCAGGATTTCAGGGTTGACTAGGATATCTGAAAGCATTTGTATATAAATTAAAATTTTACAAATATTTTTAATATGTAATTTTAATATATATTAAAAGTTTTCAAATATCACATGGAAGGTTCTTTTTTGTTTTTGCTTTTGTTTTCTTGTTTGCTTTCAGTGGTTTCAGAGGGAAGCTCATTCTTGAAAAAAATGGTGCTATGTTCCCCCTTTATTCCTATTCAATCCAGAAATTCACAGAAAAGCTATTTGCATGGAAATGAGTAGGTACTAAATGAACTAATGAGTGAATGAATGAAGTGCCGAGTTCACCAGAGAAAGGTGTCACATAGGAGAGAACCAAGCTCATGCCCTCGGGAAGGTGGGGCTCACAGGCAAGCCCTGGTCAGAGGCTGATGTTGTCAACAAGGGGGACCGAAAGGAGGGAGTGAGGTTCAAGAAAGAGAAGGTGGTGAACAGATTTGGAAGCTAGAGAGACCAAAGAGGAGAGGCACAGGAAAAAGGGCCCTGGATCTGATTGGTGGAGTAGGGCCCTGGATCTGATTGGTGGAGCAGGGCCCTGGATCTGATTGGTGGAGCAGTTGCAGCAGGCTGGGGATTGGGAGCCTGTCACAGCATGGCAGACTTGTCCACAGTAAAGGACTCTGGGCATGAATTATTCGCACTATAATGCACTCATGAGTCTTTATGCAAGAGAAAAAAAAAAAAAGAAGGAAAGACAGAAAGAAAACAAGACAATTTTTGAGAAGCAATATAATATTGTAAAGATCATTAGATGGGTCTAGAAGACCCGGGTGTGAGCCCCAGCTCCACCACCACCTGTAAAATTACGGTAATAATGCTTGTGCTTCCAGAGGAAATAGGAACGTCAATGAGATGGTAGGTATGAAACTGCTTGGCAAACTAGGACGTGCTCTAAAACACAAAGTATCCTATCGATATGTCTCAGCGTGTGTTGCTTCTTTTGTTTTACTGGCAAAACCATTTTATTGCACAGAAATTCATAGGAGGCCGTGATGTGGGGAAGGAAGAATCAGATCTCTGTTTTCATTCTTGCTTGACCAGTGAGTAGCTTCCAAATACATAGACGACAGTGTTATTGTGTTTCTAGAAATCCTCCTCGTCAACCAGGTTGGCAAGATCTCTGCGTTCTTCTGGTCGGTGTCTTCCTGTTTATTGGATGCGGCCCCTGGACCAGTCCACAATGGCCCCTCCATCAAAACTCCTGCATGTGCCCGATGCTAGCATTTCCCTGAGCCTGGCTTATGCCGTCACCTCGGTCCACGCTCCCTTGTGGCCACCCCGCCCAGGATCCGAGTCCCAGCCTGGCCTCCACTCTCCGTCCGTCCCATTTGGAGGGAATTGCTCTTGGCTCTGTTGCCTCGTGGCATTTTATTTATGACACTTCTTTCTTCAAGCTGGTTGTTCACATATCTGCATTTGCACCTACACCGGAAGCTACTTGGGGAGAAGATCTAAGCACATCTGTCAGGGCCACCGTGTCACCAATTGTACCCCGACTATTAGTGTCTGTGGGGGCACTGAACACAGGAGTGGCTCCGCCCCTCATTCATCACCGGTCTTGTCTTCACTGCCAGTGAGACGAGTCCCCTAGAGAGGAGGACCCCCAAGACCCGTTCTAGCCCTGATGTCTACAAGGTCACAATCTCGTCTCTTTTCCCAGATGCTCTGTTCTTCCCATTCCAATTCATGTCCATACATTTTGGGAAAGCACGGGGAGAATAATGATTACATATGCAAAACTGGAGTAGAAATAGTGATTTGCTAGAAAAACCCACACAACGTGATCTGGACACTAGTGTGAAGTGTGAAGCTTTCTCTGAGCATCTGGCTTCAATTACCAGGATCAGTACAGAATTCATTCTGTAGTCACGTGTTTCAAAAGTGCTTCTAATATATATCTATTCACAAACTCAAACCGTGCTCATAAGGATGATGGAATAGCAGGGGGAAAAAAGTCTGTTTGTCAGTGAGTCATGCAATTTACACATGGCTTTTTATATTTAAAACATTTAATTCACTACCTAAAAATGTTGTTTTCCCTTTTCTTCTCGATGAGAAAACTGCAGGACTGGTTGGCATCCTACAGGACGGAGAAGGAGAAAGCACCCTACCTCGTATCTTCCTCATGCCGTCTACCGCACGGAGATCACTTTGCAGGTTCTTGTTACAGTAAAAGTTAATGCTGTACTGAAATCCTGCTTACTACTTACAGTTGTGTGAGCCGTCGAGATGATGCAGGATCTTAAGTACATTGCCTCACCGCGTCTGTGATTCAGCATCATTAGGCCAGGATGAGATCATTTTAAAAGGAAGGTTTAAAAGAAATCAAGGTTCTGGGAATTGATGGGGAAGAGGGAGAGACTGTACTAATGATACTGAGCATTTCAGTCAAACGTTTTGGCACAGAGACCTTTTCGAGGCTCTTGCTGCTGCTGTGAGCATCTCCGCTGGTGGGATTGTGTGATGGTTGATGCACAGTCGTTATTGGGTCAAAACTTGGAACGTACATGGGGAGACATCAAGGAGATGAAATGTCAAGTGATGTGACTCTAGAAAGAAGAGTCCCTGTTATCAAACTTTTATATACTTTTCTCCCAAAGCAACTTCTTGAAGAATTAAGGGGGGAAAAAAGGATTTCTGGCACCATTGAGTCCTGTAACGATTTTATTTTGTGTATGGTTGCCACCCCTCTCATCCATGGGGATACAGCCCACACCCCCCAGTGCATGTCTGAAACCACGGACGGTACTAAACCCTGTATACACTATGTGTTTTCCCTATACACACATACCTATGACAAGGGTTAATTTCTAAGGTACGCACAGTAAGAGATTAACAACGAAAATTAATAATAAAATAAAACAACTATAAAAATATACTGTAGACAAAGTTACATGAATGTGGTCTCTCTCTCTCTCTCCAAATATCTTATCATCCTGCGTTCACCCTTCTTGTGATGATGTACGAAGAACAAATCCCCCACGTGACGAGATGAAGTGAGAAGAATGACATACGCAATGTGACGTGGTGTTAGGCTACTGTTGACCTACTGCCTATAGGTCAGAAAGAAGGTCATCTGCTTCTGGACCACGGTTAACCTTTGGGAACCCAAACCGTGGAAAACAACAATGTAGATAAGGGGTAACTACTGTATTTGGCGTCCAGCTGGTCCTGAAAAATCTCACTTACCTTGGCTCTATTCCAATGCTCCCTAGTGAATTGATCTTGGATAATTTCTCTGCATTAATCAACATTAACCAGATTTTAGCAATCCTGAGTATGCAGACTTCTTTTCTGACTTTATTGAAAATACACATTGCCAGAAAAAATGCCTCTCTTCTATTATTTAGTCTTGGCTTCTTGCTAAGAAACTGTAAGTTTGAGAATAAAATGGATATTTCTGTTGCTGGGGGAGAGGGCAGAAGAGAAGCTCTTATTTCCAGAATTTACCAACCAGGGAATAAGGTATGGATGTTGACATTTAGCAGAACTGACCCTCGGAGTACTTCATGGTTCCAAGGGGGTATTCCTTCAACTCTTCTCGGTGATCTGCTCATGACGAACCGCACATCCCTCTCCTTCCCTCACTCAGATCTGCAGAGGTGTTAAGAGTGCCTTTTTCCTATCATTCATAGATGTCTTTGAGCCAGTTTTACATCATCAGATGGGGACATAGATGCAGCACTTTCCAAGCATTGGCTGTGTTAGTGATTGCAAGGCACGTGGATGCATTTCACTCTAGTTTAAGTTGCCACTCACTCAGTGTAGCTTAACCGCAGTTTCTTATCTCTCCTGATCTCAGAACAGCAAGGGATGTTCATGACTTCTGAGTTCATGTCCAACGACAGGCTAGTCTCCAGGACCTCCCCGAGCTCATCACTTCTGCATGAATCCTCTTCCATTTGGGGGCAGGATACAGTGTGAAGACAGCTTCCCCCTCAGTTTGTGTTTAAATCCCGGGGTCTGTGACTTCCACTCCTAAGAAGACTTACCTGTCTGGTTCCCCATCATCTGCAAACGTTTTTACACCTTGAGCTCTTTTGTTGGTAGACCTGAAAACAACTTGGTGTGACCCAAGCTGGTAGAGAAACCACATCTAAAGAGAATTGATCACGGGCAGTCTGGCAGCATAAAGATGATACCGTTTTAATAAGGGAAGATGTTTTGTCTGGAGAAGAGAGAACTCAGTTTTAAAATGCTTCCTGATGAATGATGATGTAACTGGACTCACGCAGTGTGGCTCTGGATGACAGAATGGTGTTCGAAATCTGGAAGAAGGGATAAACTCGGGGACTTGCAAGGTCTCCTGTAGTGTTGCATGGTGGGGAGGGGTACATGATTTGCCCATTCCAATGCAATCTGAAAATGGGGTGCTGTTTAAAATAAGAAAAAACATGTAATCAAAGATGCTAAAACATAGTTTTATTTTCTCTTTTCTATTCTTTCTCTGTTGACCTGTCTTGGAGTTTTTACTTATTATTTAATGGTTTATTCCTTGGGAATAGGAATCTGGTGGGGCAACTACAGACCCCCAGCGGTGCCCGAGACCCCCCGCTCTGCCACTTGGCATGCTTGCACAGCCAGAGGTCATCTGCCAGTTCCCCTGCTGCTGTCTGTGCACTGACACGGTGCCCATGGCAGAGTTGGAAAGCTGAGCCATGTATCTCCCTTCCCACGGACCCCCTTCCCCAACCCAGGTGAGCGTCCCTCGAGAGATGGCCACCATGCCGGGCGCACACCGTACCGGGTCGGGGTGGGTCAGAGGCGGCCCAGGGCGGGAGAGCTACCACTGAGCTCGTGCCCAGGCCTCTGTCAGGGTCAAGCACAGCAGTGCAGGCTGCACAGGGGCTGGGAGAAGGTTGGGTGGGTCCAAGGAGTCAGGGGGCAGGGATCACGCAGCCAAGAACCCCTCCCAAGGGGGCGGCTGGCCGTGGGATAACCCTGAGTCAAGGCTCCAAGCCCTCTGTGTGTGCCCCGTTGCACCATCCGGCTGCCCTTCAGAAACACAACTGCACACGTGGGAGATTACTAAGAATCTCAAGACGTCAACAGCAGACCGTTAACCCCCCAGCACTGGGTCCTTCCGAGCTCTAGGCCTCATCCCACCTCTCAGGCCCCATCCCAAGGAGCTGGGCGTGTGCGAGGGTTGTAAACAGACCTGTAGAGCCCAGCTGCGGGGGGAGGTGTCTGCGACCACACTTCTGAGCTGTGGGTCACCAGTGAGCGGACCTCTGTCACTTGAGTTTCATCCTCAGTGAAACGGCAACGTAATGACACCCGTCTCACAGTGCGGGCTGAGCCTTTTGTGCACGGCACCTGCTAGAAAGGGTTTGCCCTCCTCAATGCTGGCATCGCCATCCGTTCTTTGAAGGTTGTTTCTGATTACATCGACTTGTGGTCCAAGAACTTGGTTTGTGTGATACGGATTTTTCAAGATTCCTCCAGAATGCCTAGCCTGTGGTCCATCTTTGCACGTTTTGTTACCACCAGATGGCTGTTGACTTGAGAGACACAGAGAGTTACTGGATATCAAGTGTCTGTAAGGGGAAGAGCTATGAAAATCTACGGAAAGTAACAGAGAGCAAGCATCAAGAGTGGAGAAAACTGGCACAGCTTCTGACCCCCGGCCGGACCCTCCCTCCGTGGAGCTGCTCTGCTAAGAAATGGTCACCACCCTGCACCCCAGGAGGACTGGAGCGGCTCTAGCTTTGCAGAGCTCTGCACACGGCCCTGCATGGCTCCATGCCCCCTTTCATTTCAGACACGTCCTCGGTGTGTTTGCGTCGGCGTCTCTATGTCCACCTGTTAACGGTCTCACTGGTTCCACCGCGCAGCTCTGCGTCTGTTAGAAACGAACACACGAGTGAAATTTGTAGGCCTGACAGATTTTTATTGGCTCGCCTGCTTTATAGTTTCAGATGTAGATACGTTAAAATCTTGTGCTATGACTATAATTTAATTCCTTATAATTTTGTCATTTTTTAGACTTCATGTATTTTGACATTAGATGGTCAGGGGCATAAGAATTATGATTTTACATCTCCTTGGTAGTGGAACGTGCATTTTACTATTCTGTAAGATTCATTTTTATTTGAATTTTCCTGATATTATTATTTTACACAAGTTTACATTTGCTTAATATTTTTAGGGCATAACTTATCATTCAGTGTTTTGCATGTTTTAGTTTTATCTTAAGCTAGATGTTTACAAATCCAATTTGATAGTCTTCTAACAGCTTTGCTTAAGATGGTCACATTTACCGTTACTATTGATTGATATATTTGGAATTATTTCTACTGTCTTGTGTATTTTCCTATTTTTATCTTTTTCTTTTTCACTGTCTTCTTCTGGATTGATAGTGTTCTGTAGTACCTTTATCCCCATGAAGGTTTTACTTCTTTTCTTTCAGGGGAACCTATATATTATCGACAGACATAACTATATTGTTTTGCCTATGATTACGGTTATTTGGTATTTCCACCTTCCTCCTGACCTCGTTCTAGCTACTCATTGAATATTCCTTCCTACCATTTTATTGTTGCTTAGAGATTTATTTTTGGTCTTTTGTAGTAAGAAATTGTTTTCTGTGAACAATGAATGAGCACAAGCATATTCAATTTGCGTGCTCACTATTGTTCTTGAAACCTCGCCTTCTTACTTGCTGACCCTCCCACATGCTAACTTATACTCTGTACTAGTTTCTTTGATGAGGGTGTGAGGGGGGGTAGGGGGCAAAAAGGAGGCAAACTCCCGACATTAGTACATGTTCAAAAATATCTTTATTTTGCAGTTAACTCCATGCTTGAGTTTTTTAACTCCGTGCTTGAATTTTAGACATTAATGGAAAGTTGAAATAGTTTAAAAATCTTATTTTGTGTGTAACTCCCTTCCTTATGATTGCTATTATATTACTTTTAAATGTTCCAAGTTTATAATGTCAAAGTGTCTGTGATATTAACACACACAGTCTGGGTTCTATGTTTAAATAGCTTCACGGCTCTCAGCAGCACCTCTCTGACGATAGTTCCCCCTGCCCTGTGTTATATGTATTCCTTTCTCGGTTGCTTGGCTTTTCCCTTCATTGGCCATTTCCAGATGCCCTTCCTCTTGCTTGCCCATGTACCTATGCACACAGCTCCGGGCTGACAGGTCACCAGCTGAGGGGGACCCTGCTCTGTTTCATACTTACTGGCATCACTACTCCTAGTGAGAAGTATGTTATTAGGCTAATTGTGGTTCTTTGGAGGTCATTTATTTTTATTTATTGTATTTGGGTGCACTTTCTAAATAAAAATTATATCTTTCTTGAACCCTTTAACAAATTAGTAATTATTTCTTATTCTCTCTCTAGTACCCCCTTCATTCTCTTCTGGAATTCTTATTAAAGGAATGTTGGAGACATTCTTCAGGCATGGGAGAAATAGGTGTGAAGGAAGCCTATTCTCCCATTTCCCGCAACAGAGTTCATTAAAGGCATAATAAACTATGAGTTTCTCTGTGTGACTTTCCTGGAATGAGCTAGTCTTACCTTCCATTTCACAAATTCTCTTCAGCTCTCCAAGCTTAGTGACGCCCCACGTGTGGTAGGTGGAATTCTAAGAGTGGCCCACACGTGTGAAATCCTCCCCACACTGAGTGAAGGTAAAGACTGTGAATGTAATGGCATAGCTCACCTTGACTACGAATCATGAGTTATATGGCCGAGGGGGGATTATCTGAATGGGCATAATCTAATCACACCTACCTTTGAAAAGCAAAGAGTTTCCTCTGCTTATTAGCAGAAGTCTGAGACATTCAGCGCATAGAGGAAGTTGGTGTGCCATTGCTGACTGACAAGATGGAGACCACCATGTTAGAAGGAATGCTGGCAGCCGAGACCGGGACAGAGCCACCCCTGTTGACCAGCAAGTCAACCTCAGACCAGTTGGACCTCAGACTGCTGGTGACAAGGACCTGGATTCTGCCAACACCTCAATGGATTGGAAATGGAGTCTTTCCCAGGCACATGGATTTCTCCTTATGATAGCCTGAGTAGATAACCCAGTCAGCCTCTAACATATAAATAAAGAGGCGTTATTTTAAGCATCTAAGCTTGTAGTGATCTGTTATGTGGCAGTGAAACACTGATACTCCATCTACTACACACACACACACACACACAAATCAATGTCTACATTTCCCTTCTTCAAATTTGTAAGTGGCTCTTTCATATAGTCACTGGGAATAATTTAAACCTGTTTTGTTTATCTGTGTCTTTCTATCAAAAGTTGAGTTTCTTGGCTCTTTCATATAGTCACTGGGAATAATTTAAACCTGTTTTGTTTAAGAGTATCTGTGTCTTTCTATCAAAAGTTGAGTTTCTATCCTTTGACTATCCTGCCCGTATTTACCTTAAGGTCATAGTCTTTTGCAGAATTAACTCCATCTAGAGAGAAGTCCTCTTCTGATAGTTTCCTTTGTGTTTCTCAATATTAAGTTATTGCTAATTTGTTTGGATAATTTGGTTTGTAGTCATTTAGAGTAAATTTTAATTCTTTTCTGTGTCTTTGTCCCGTTGTGACTTTCCTTTCCTGTCTCCAGAGCTTGCATAGCTCCCCCCGCCCTCTGTACCCACCAGTGCAGATCAGACCTTAGAATTGTCATCTGGCGGCTTGGTCTCAGAGTGCTATTGGGGGAGGTCACTGATCCAATTATAATGAGCCTATGGGAATCCTGGCTCAGCTCCTTGTCTAAAGGCTGTCCTGTGTCCTCTCCTTCTCTAGACACAGTTTTAAAAAACCACTGGGGTGGTGCCTGGGTGGCCCAGTCTGTTAAGCACCCAACTCCTGATTTCATCTCCTGATTTCAGGGTCATGAGACGCAGCCCAGCATTGGGCTCCACTGAGCGGGGAGTCTGCTTGAGATCTTCTTCCTCTGCCTGTCCCCCACTCTCACATTCTCTCTTGCTCTCTCTCTCCCAAAAATAAATGAATAAATCTAAATCAAAAAAAAAAAAAAAAAAAAGAAAGGCACTGGGGAAGGTGAAATTGACAACTGCTTTTGGTTTTCAGGCCCCTTTTAAGATAAGGAAATACTTTAGCTGGCATTAAGGGGCAAGCCTGCTAGGAAATGCTCTGTTTCCTTTTACACCTTGGGGACTGCTCCTTTTCCAAACCATGTGGATGTCAAGCTCCAGCACCATTTGCCTTTTGGAATGTTAAATCTGTCTCACAAAAAATGTGTGACCATGATTTAGAGTAAGCTCGCCTTGCTGTTACTCTGCTAATTTTTGACCTGTCAATGGGCCTTGAGCAGAGCACTTGGTCAGGAGGTGGACCCCCACACCACCTCAGGCAGAAGTCACAGGCACTCCACCTTTTCCCTTCACTGTTCTCTTCTCCAGAGCAGAAATGATAACACCTGCCCCCTGTGCACCTCAGGAGTTTGCCAAGAGTGTCAAATGGGATGAGCTATCCAAAAGTGCTTTGAAAACTGTAGCATTTACTAAAAATATTAAAAAGTAGCATTGAAAGTCCTCTGTGTTAACTTGTATCCACCCCCAAATGCTGGAAATGTCACATGCAAGGCATAGTAAAAGCCTTTTACCTAAGAGGATTCAACTTGGACATTGAGGGAACCAGGCAGTAAACAGGAAAAGTGTAATGACAATTCAAGGTCTCAGTCTATATGATTTGTGCTCTCCTTGACACTTGTCAAAGGCGGTATTTTGAGAGCAGTCACCAATTCCATGTACTATAGGGTTTTGGTACAAGTCTGTGAAATGTCCCTTGAACATTCAGAATCTATTCAGACAAGCTGGGAAATAGTTTCAGATCGTTTTTAATGGAGAATTACATGAAAGAACATGTTTACTTCTCATGTGGCTTTGCAGCTGGAGAGGAAAAAAAAATTAAAAGAACTCTCGGGATATATGTTGGATACAAATAGACTTGTTTCCAGACAGCCAAGTGGTAGGTTTTTATTAAGAGGGACCAGATGTTTTTAGGCAGGGAATGAATTTATTCTGTTTCATTTTTCATCCAAATAACACAGAACCTTGAATATGCAATGTTACCAGATGGACCTGACCCAATATCCTTTATGCAGGGGGAAAAAAAAAAAAACCCTTATAATGAGCTGGGGCCCAAGTCTCAGAAAGGCACTCTGCAGAAATGGGGTCAGCCCGGACAGAGGAGTCCAGGACACTGAAATCAGGCAGATCCCAAAGGGAGGAACAGGTGTTTCTTTCCATAAATGATCAAAATTGCTCCCAGTACACAGCCACACACATAATACAGAGAACGTGGCCACATGGGAAGGATCACAAGAGCCGGGGGTTGAAAACAGTAGTAGAATATCGGTCCGTCCCAAGGACAGAGAATAAGGACAGGGATTTGAGGATGTCACAGAGAAGTGTACGTGCATGCCATGCTGTCAACACACAGAGGTCTGGTGTTTGAGTTAAATATTTCTAGAAGCAGACGTAGGAACTCAGCTATGACGTCTGGTTTCAGGGTCGGGAGCCATGTATGTTGGAAATGACAAAAGTAAGGCACAGCCTGGAGTCCAAGCCAGGGAACAAAGGAAACTAGCATTTTTTTTTTTTTTTTAAGATTCTACTGACTCCAAGGATTGTGCAGGGTTTTGCATGTTATCAAACTTACTAATAATTCTGTGATAAAATATCACTACCCTGATTATCAAGGTGGAGGAAATGGAAAAGAAGATTAATTATAAGGTTAAATGTGTATCTTCACAGCCTCGAACAGCATCTGAGACATAATTGGTGTTAGACAATTGTAAATGTGTTGTTTTTACACTGTCTGGGAACCCAGATTTCTGAACTCTCAATCAATTTAGGCTGCTGGCCACAGGCAAAGAAATCTCAGTGAAGAGAGCTCGATTTCCTTTCATCTCTGCTTGAACATTTCCTGATTTTAACCGGAACAGATCTCTCTCTTTTATTATATTACACAAAGCGGTAAGGAACAGCGAACACCTACCAACGTTCTGAGTTTTGCCAACCTTCTCTAAGAGCAAACTTCTCAGTCTTTCGAGTTACTCCAGATGAAACTTTGATAATTTTTTTGATGCTGGACAAGTGGAGTATTTTGATATCTGGTAAATATTTTGCCACAGCGTCACAGGGCATCTCCCGATTCCCGGGGTGCCCACCTTCCAACTAGTAAATCAATGCCACTTACGTCAGTTTTCTGATTGTCACAGAAGCATCCTTTGTGTTATCAGGATACTGGCTAAGCTCCCGTAACAAAGAAATCCGAAGATACGGCAGCTTAAGTTCAGAGCCGTAGGGCAACATCCCGAGAGCGGGCTTTGGAGACAGTTCCTGTGTTGTTGCTCCTGCCGGAAAGGGGGTGACAGTTCAGGGAAACCATCTTTAAGATGGTGATCTGGAAACTCCATACACGCCTTTCGCGGCACCACGCCTGAACGCAAACACCGCCACTTGACCGCATCTGCCTTTAGGGGGAATTGGAAATGCAGTCGGTAGCTGGGCAGCTGCCTGCCCGTGGAAACAAGGGAGTCCATTCTACCCAAAGGGAAGATAAGTGGGGACAGTTACAAGTGTCTGCCAAGTAGGCCTTCCTTTCCCTCCGCTTGCCCAGGATTCTGCCATGAGAGTATTTAGAATTTTATTATAATTGTTTTTTTTTTTAAAGATTTTATTTATTTATTCGACAGAGATAAAGACAGCCAGCGAGAGAGGGAACACAAGCAAGGGGGAGTGGGAGAGGAAGAAGCAAGCTCATAGCGGAGGAGCCTGATGTGGGGCTCGATCCCACAACACCGGGATCACGCCCTGAGCCGAAGGCAGACGCTTAACCGCTGTGCCACCCAGGCGCCCCTTTAATGTAATATCTTATAATACTTCATTGGTGGAGCTCTCTTAGCACTTTCTGTTGTGTTATAATGATCTGTTTTCCTGCCTTTTGCCTCTGGATGGTGAGTGGCAGGAGGCAGGTGCTGAATGCCAGCCTGGTTTTTCCAGCAAGTGGCAAAATTGATAGAGGAATAAGGGAACCGATCATCACATCAGCTAAACCTGATGAAGAGACAGTACCACGCACACATACCGGGCAGAGGGCCAGGTAACCCTAAATTGTGTACATCCCCTTACACAGGTTGATTTCTTCTCCAGTGTACCCGAGACATGATTTTTTTTTAAACAAGGCAATTTCTCATAGTTCAATTATTTTCAATTCACCCCACAGAAAATGGCCAAGAATGACAAAGCAGCATCTGTTGATGACCCAGCGTGGGGTAGAAACCACAGTGATAGGACCCTTCCCCTGTGCAACTGACAGCTCATATTATGTAGAATGTTACTGTATTTATAACTTATAATTGTCAGTGTTACCAGTGTAACAAGGTAAAAGACAGAAGGTCTCAGTTAAAATTTTAAATGATGTATGTATATGTGTGTATATATAAATATGTATATAGGCATATATATGTAAAATGTCTGTACATGTAACATATACAATATAGTATATTATACAACTACAATTATATAATATATGTAACTATGTATTATATGTATTATGTACTTATATATTACATGTATTTATGTATTATCTGTATTAAAATAATTAACGCATTTATATATTTATTATTATATTTTAATAATACCATGACAATATAATATAATGCAAAATACTTTATATACATTTTATTATGCACAATTTATATATCATATATATAAACATTACACACACGTGCACACACACATCTAAATTTGAGACATTTGCATCCTAACCTGTTTCTCTGGTTCTGTCACCCACATTTTGACTGCCCCCACCTTTCATTATGGGGCATGAGGGCCATTGTTCATTCTGGAAGCTGAAATGGCTCACAGAGTCTGGTGGTAAAACACAGTTGGAGTAAAATTAGAAAGCGCTGTCCGGCGGCCTGGCTTCCTGTTGGAGTCAGATTTTGAAAAGGCCCTTCCACGAGGGGAAGGAAGTGCCTGGGGGGCCCGAGGCAGGAGGTCACAAACCGATGTGTGCACACGCGCCGCCACCCACACACGCATGCACACGCACGTGCACCAGCACAGACCTGAAAGCACGAAGGGCGGGGGGTGGGGGGGTGGAGTGGGAACCCCACAAACGTTCCGAGGGGGCCCGATGGGAGGTACAACGCGGCAGAAGACGAAGGGCGTGTTTTCTCTTCTATGCTGGGCTGCAGGCTGTCCAAGCGTCTGGAGCTCTGCAGCCTGTGTCACCCGGAGGTGACCTGTCCTGGAGCTGGGACAGCCCGCGGGCCGTGGGGGAGGGGCCGGCGTGCCCTCTCCTAGAGCCCCGGCAAGGACCCCCTTGCAGAGGAAAGGACCACCTTGTCTTCAGAAGTCAGGCAGTTTTCCTTCGATTTCTGGAAGGCAGCCATGGCGTGGAAAGAACACGTAACTGTGGCCAAGAGTCCAGATTCCAAGTTTAGCGTAATTTATTCTGTGACCTCAGGCACATCGTGGCTTTGCCTCAGTTTCCCCATCTGTCAGGTGGCCTTCAAGAAATGCTTCCCTGGCCTGTTCTGCAGGGCTCCCCGCAGGAACCAGGACGACGGAGACATGTTTTTAAATGTTTATGTATTGTTAAAAACAATTCTGTGATCTCTGACTCGGCGCGTGTTTCTCTGTGTGTATTTCTGTCCCTTCTGTTTGGAGGTGCATGATGTGGGGGACCCACCCCTCGGCGCCTGTCTTCCTGGCGCATGCGCACTCGAGCCTCGAGCAGAGGCGGCCCTCAGCTTAGGGCTGAGAAACACCTGACCACCTGTCAGAACATCACGTGCTCATCTCCAAGGATGCTTCTCGAATTCCTCGAGAGCACGCCTGTGACACACAAATTTCTCGTGGAACTTCGGAAGTGAGATTCCTTCCAGAAAGGATTTTTAAAAGGTAATAATGAGTGTTGCAGATTCAATCCCCATTATGCTCTAAAGTTAGTGATTTCCGAGGACACATACTTTTAATTTTTACTGATTTCAGATCTGTGGCTCTCACACTTAAACTTAGCAGAGCTTAAGACAAAATGATATCCTATTATTTTAATGGGCTGAGGCAACTATTTTTTAAAAAGTATTCGCAGAACAGATAACTGAAGATAGAGTATTGCCGTAAAAAGTTAGGAATCTTGGAATGATTTCAAAGAAGGTATATATATACTAAATATAAATATAATAAAATATATATATTTTTTTAAATTACTAAATGAGAAGTTGTCTAACCTTTTTCTTTTACTCACACTTAACCTTCAGCTGCAATCTAATAATTCTTTTTGGAAGAATTTCAAGAATTCCAAGAAGACTTGGAAGTTTGAATCCCATACAAGTTTTCCCACATTTGGGGAACAATATATAACTTTCCTTATCTTTAAAATCCCTGATGTGATTTCTATGAAACTATGTAAGTACTATCTTCTTTAAAATATATTGAAGACAAGGGGATCTCCCTGGTATCTATTTATTCATTTACTGCTTAATTTTTGCTTCAACTAAAAGTAACATTCCATGACCCTCCCTTTCATGCATCCCTCCAGTGTTGTCCTTCCCACAATTAAGTGACATGAATTCGATGAACTCTGTTTCTCGTCTGGGGTTAGCATGTCATTCTATAACTTGGGCTACCTACAAAATAATAGGGTGGCCTTTCGGGTCAGTGCTTGGAAATATTAGGCAGTTTCTGAAATGAACTTTCTGAATGAACTCCGATCCCACCAGTTGGGAATCCACGCCAGGATTTGGCGGACACCGCGCCCACCCAGAAGGAAGTTTGTCAGCACAAAGCGGGGTGCCAGGGTCCCCAGCAAGGTGTGGTGAGGAGCTGAACAGCCTGCTCTCCCTGGGGGGCTCAGGGAGGGGAGTCCCATACCTGCTGCTGGCTGGCGGAGGGGCTAGCTTTTCAGCCCAGGGCGAGGACTGGGAGAATGTGGAAAGTGAATTTTTCAAAACTGATCATTAGAGGCTTGTAATGTGTGTCCCACTCAGGAGCTTCTTGCTCTGATCCCTTTTGGAGGGGAGGGAAGTGTGGTGTTTCCAGAGCCTGTCCTCTCCTCGCAAACACAAGCACACCAACAGCCCTTCTCAAGGGGTCCTCCATCTTAGACAAGAGTTTTTGTTTTTGATGTTGGAATTTTAATGTCTTTGCTTTACAGTGTTTTCTATCCTCTAGGACTCTATTGCGTGAATGCTGGAGATTTAATGTCTACAGTTTTCTTTCTTTTATGGGAGGGGGTATTATTTTTGCTTTTTATTTTAATTTTAACCTGAATAACTACTTCACGATTTTATTCAGAAAACATTATTTTAAATTTTATTAACTATGTACATTGCTATATTTAAAGAAGTCTCCTATACTTGTTAATGTTGATCGAATGTACAAAGTTGCCATTCATTGCACGCGTATTAATAAGGTCCATAAATGGCTGTAAGATACAAAACTTTGCCGATTCTGGACTCAGATCCTCTCCCTGACACTTTCCTTTTATCATATAGTTCATAAAATCACTTGCAGAGACTTCAGACACATCCTAGATGCTCAGTATATGAGATTCTAATAGATGTTAAAAAATAATCTTCTAGTTATAATGACCCTGTATTCCAGAGAACTCTGGGTTCAAATTTTTTCTGTGCGAATGCTTTCACTTGTGATTGTCGAAGTGTTCATAACTTTTAGGTAAGGAAATGTTGTTACAATCTGTATATCAATTGCTTTTCTTAATATGATCAACTTCTTTTTTCTTTTCTTTTTTTTTTTTTTTTAAGATTTTATTTATTTATTTGATAGAGAGAGAGAGCACAGCCAGGGGAGCAGCAGGAGGAGACAGAGGGGGAGTGAGAAGCAGACTCCCTGCTGAACAAGGAACCCAATGTGGGTCTTGATCCCAGAACACTGGGATCATGACCTGAGCTGAAGGCAGACTCATAACCAGCTGAGCCATCCAGATGCCCCAATAGGATCAACTTCTTAATAAATCAATATTAATTGACATGCCCAGTGACATTGGGTACAACTTGGTAAACATGTCTTCAGCCCCTACGCTGGGTGTGATGGTGTTGGAGAGATCCTTCAGGGAGGTGGGGCTGTGGATGTGGTCCCTCTCATTAAGGAGTAGACTACTTGTTTCAACTCTGCCACCATACTTGAAACATTTTTTTTGTAAATTTCTTATTTGGATGCAATTAAAGAGTGAGAGTCAAGTAAGAAAATAGTAATTTATATCCATAATCCCGTTTTAAATAGATTCTCTTTACAGCCTCACTATCAGAGAGGGTATTTATAAAACTATGACCAATACATAAAAGGGAATTTCAAAAGTGATTAAGCAATGGGTAATCAGAATTAAAGGAAAGGCATGTTAGGAAGGCACAGAATTCCTCATAGGAGGGGTTGTATCACCTCATCGCCTGTAACTGAAGGAAACTTGCAGAATATTGGGCTCTTCCTCATTCACTCAGCCAGCACGTTTGTGGAACATTTATAATGCGATTTTTTTTCTTCTGTTACCTCTTATCTTTCCCACTGAAATGTTGGCCAACATAACAATCATGGCGTATTTAAGAACTTGAAGGAAAAATGCAGAGTTCATGGGTCCAATTTTCTGATTTTGTTAAGAGGAAACTGAGACCCTGAGAAATAAGTGGGTTTGAGGTTCACAAGATAGGTAATCGGCAAAATCAGTACTTTTCTCATCACACTTCTTTCCATTATTCAGTGCCTTGTCCTCATCAATACTGTCTCTAATGTACAATTTTCCTCTGGGGATTTCTGTCCATGGGAATGTTTTGAGTTCACAAATATTTCCCCTTGATACTAGAATGTAAACCAATAAGAAGGTAAAGGGCTAGGTGAAAAGGGGAGACTTTTATAAGAAAGAGCCCCTTGTCATTCTAATACGCACACTTCAACGAGTCTTCAGAGGACAATACTCTCCAGTTTTGTGGGTCATCTCTAAGAGATGATGATGGTGGATTTCTAATTTCGTAATGGAAGAACATGTGTGCATGTGTGTGTGCGCACGTGTGTGCGTGTGATGGGTGTGCGTGTGTGCGATGGGTGTGTGTGATGGGTGTGCGTGTGTGCGTGTGTGTGCGATGTGTGTGTGTGCGATGTGTGTGTGTGCATATGTGTGTGATGGGTGTGCGTGTGTGCGATGGGTGTGCATATGTGTGATGGGTGTGTGTGCATATGTGTGTGATGGGTGTGCGTGTGTGTGATGCGTGTGTGCGTGTGTGTGATGGGTGTGTGTGTGATGGGTGTGCGTGTGTGAGATGGGGGTGTGCGTGTGTGTGATGGGTGTGCGTGTGTGTGATGCGTGTGTGTGTGTGTGTGATGGGTGTGCGTGTGTGTGATGGGGTGCGTGTGTGTGATGGGTGTGCGTGTGTGTGATGGGTGTGCATGTGTGTGATGCGTGTGTGCGTGTGTGTGATGGGTGTGTGTGTGTGATGGGTGTGCGTGTGTGTGATGGGTGTGTGCGTGTGTGTGATGGGTGTGTGTGTGATGGGTGTGTGCGTGTGTGTGATGGGTGTGCGTGTGTGTGATGCGTGTGTGCGTGTGTGTGATGGGTGTGTGCGTGTGTGTGATGGGTGTGCGTGTGTGTGATGCGTGTGTGTGTGATGGGTGTGCATGTGTGTGATGGGTGCGTGTGTGTGATGGGTGTGTGTGTGTGTGCACGTGTGTGCCTGTGCAGCACTATAGCTGCTCTGTTCTGCAGGAATTTGAGATAATCGCTGCGTCGTAGTGGTCATCGAACCCTATTTCGTGGGACAGGACAAGAGTGGCGTCCCGCAGGAGCCTTGGAGACCCCATTTGGTCCTGGGCTGCAGACGATGAATCACTGTGTGTCTCTGTGATGCATCTACCCCTGAGAGACGCAGCATGCCGCGTGAACTTGAACTGTCACAAACACCACTGCTCGATCACTTCTAAATATTTGAAGGGGAATAATTTAGAAGCCTTACATCACATAGCCTCCGGCACTAGGCACAGGTCTGAAGAGGCAAATTTTAGTTTAATACAACAAAGACTTTTCTAGTATTTAGAATCTTATAGAAGTCAAGTGAGCTTCCTTGTGAAGCCAAGGATTTGGCATCTTTAAGATTTGAAAGGCAAGAAAACTTAGGATTTGGGATATGGTGGAAAAACTTTCTGCGCTGGGTGGGATATTCCCCCGACAACTTCTATTATCCACCTAGGAACAAGGCTGTTCCCTGTCCACACACAGCAGAGGGAGCCTCCTGCCTGGGGCACAGGGGCACACGTGCGGGGGACAGGGTCACACGTGCAGGGGACAGGGTCACACGTGCAGGGGACAGGGTCACACGTGCGGGGATGAGGGCACACCTGAGGGGAACAGAGGCACACCTGCGGGGACAGGGGCACGCCTGCAGGGGACAGAGGCACACCTGCGGGGACAGGGGCACACCTGCGGGGGACAGAGGCAGGGAGGAGCCTGCTGTGGTTTGCATATTCTCGAAGAACTCTGCTAACAAGCAAGCAGAGAGGTCCAGCTCATCAGCATTCCTTCCAGCTTCGACAAACGACATGGCGGCGGATCAAAAGGGGCATGTCTGACATGCAGGATGAGTTCCAACAGAGTCCTGTGGACAGAATGAGAATTGGGAGGGTTCCAGATTTGTCTCTGCGCATCAGTATTCTTCAGGTTTCTGCACGGGCAGACCTGCGACACCCCAGAGTCTTTGAATTCTTCTGGCTGAGCTTGGCACTGTGCACCATGGGTCCTAGTCCCCCCAACAGGCCAATGCACACTGTCGCGCCCACAGCCATGCTTGCTGGATCGCCCCCAGCCCAGCTCTGAAGCGTGGCTGCCCCCTGGGGGACCCGAGGCACACCCTTGTCAGGGGCCCACGGGGTTAGTGATTTGACCAGATCCACGGGTACCGAGAGAGGGCCTTCTGCCCTCTGCCTCTCTCCCTATCTTGTTATCATTTATTATTTTCATATTATAATAATATTAGATGTTATGCACTATTGTATTACATATTTGCTCGTGTTCTATTATAATATTACATACACGAAGTATTTCACCATAGCATCCCTACGACCGAAAGAAGGGGGAAATGCCTTGAAAACAAGCTAACTGGTGTCTGCTGGAGCTCTTGGGGGCCCAGTAGCCCAAGAGAGTCAGCTGTCTCCGTGCCACCTAGGAACGCGTGCACATCCTCTCACTGGTCAGGCATGAGCAGTGACCTTCTGGGAGCAGGACCCTGTGTGAGGGCCTGTGGGGCGTGCTGGCGAGGATGGGGGTTCAGAAGAATGTCATCCAAGGAGCCAGGCTGCTGAGGCCTGAAGCCTTGTTTGGAGACCATGTCACCCACCCAAGTTTAAGGGGACACTTCTTCATGTCTTCACAAGGGACAGACAGAAGGTCGTGGGAGGACCCCCGGCTTCCATTCAGTGGTTTGTTTTGGAGCTGAAAGACCTGTATCTTCATAACTTTAATTCACATTCCCTTTGGATTTTCTTTCTGCTTCTTCTTTGCCTTCTCCCTTTCAAATCTCTTCTTTCCTGTTTGTTTTAAGATTTTATGTCCTAGGTTTTAGGTTCAGAGCAGAACGAGGAGGAAGGTACAGAGATTTTGCACCTCCCCACCGTCGCCCACATGGACACCCTGCCCTCCTGCCATCACCCCTGCTGGGTGGGACAGTGGCTACCGTTGCCGAGCCCACACGGACACACCATGCCACACCGTCATCAGCCCGGGCTCAGGGCACGTCAGGGCTCCCTTTCAGGGGGGGTCGCCCTGTGGGTGCAGATCTTCCCTTCTCCTCTGCCCTCCCACCTGCACCTGCAGGCTCTCCCCCACTCTCTCCCTGTCCCTGCTTCCCCCGGGACTCCTATCTGGCCCTGCCTCAGCCCCCACAGGTTTCTGGATGCCAGCATGTCCAGCACGTCAGGACCGGGGAAGAACCAGTTTCAGCAGAGCCTCTGTGTCTCACGCCGAACAGGGAAATGTTTCCAGAATGACTCCTTTGATTCTCACGATTCTCGTTGTTTAATGTTGTGTGCTCTACGAGTCTCACTCACGAAATACCGGAGCCTCACGAGCCCGTCACACTCAGCATCTTGTCCCTACTCTGTCACTTCTCCAAGTGGCTACAGGTGAGAGAGACAGACCAGCAGAGAGAGAAAGATCACGAGGGACCAAGAAAGACAGAGAGAGAGACAGAGAGACAGAGAGAGGAGCGGTCTACTAATAAATTTTTAGTTCATCTGAATCTGAAGTCTTTTGTGAAGAGCGACAGGAAATGTACTTGGACGTCTGGGCACTGGGAGGCCACACTGGCAAGCGAGATGATCTCACTAAAATCTCTTCCCCGGGCCGATGCGGCAGGCTGCTGCTTTTCTCTTGAGACGCGATGCCAAGTTCCATAGCTGCTCGGGATCCAGTCCCTGTGACGTATGTGCCTCTCATTCAGTGGGGGCATTAGTCCTTGATTGACAAGTAAGAGAGGGCTTTCCACCTCTTTATAAATAGATCCTTCTTTAGGCTGCTTCTTCAAGTACCAGAAAACACATCTTCCCCAAACAACATGTGAGCAGGTAGGGACAAGTCGCTCAGACCTGGCTGAAGATGGAAGAATGCAAATTGGAATTCTTTCCTAGCAGATGGGTTCGCAGCTCACTGGAGAAATAGAAGCATCGTGACGGAGGGGCAAGCATCCCGTTTTACAAAAGTCTCTAAAGTCTCTGGGAGGGAAAGTCAGTAGAGACGAAACAGGGCAGCACCCACTGTGCCAACCGATGGAGCAGGGGCTTAACGCACCCCAGCCCCGAAGCCTCTGCGGACTTCGAGGTCAGGGGCAGGGGGGGCACCAGCAGCCCATTCCTGGCTTTCTTCGGGCCGGGTTTTTGAGGCTGTCATGCATTGCAGGCACCCACTGAAAATTGCAAAACCTTTAATAAGTACTTCTCTGGGTTTCTTCTAGGCAGCTTCCCACCTTCATTCTATTCCTTCATGAAATCTACCTAAATAGCATTTTGCAACAAGCCATGTGTTTAATTTCTTCAAAAATAGTTCCTCGGGGGGTATTTCCAAGGGATGTAATAAAATTATAGATTTCTTTCAGTTCTTCAGTATTCTGAATTCAGCCCTGCCCCCTCCCTGCTCTATCATGCGCTCAATTCCTTTTAAGAGGCAACATGGCACTTTATTTTCAGATATGCATCCTTTTCGGCTTGACAGTTTGGAATACAGACTCCAATAGCAAGGTATATATGCCTTTTCTTAACACAAACTTCTTTGCTTTTTGGGGGTGGGGTGGCGGGTGGGGGTTAAAATGAAACTTGTCCAAAGCAGAGCAGAAGCAAAACAAGCTAAGTTGGAAACACATTCCATGCGAAATGGCAGACTGGGGCCCTTGCCCTCTCTCAAATCCTGGCCTCGGGGTTTCTTAGAATTTGGTTGATTGTTTCCTTGGAGAGGAGGAGCCCTGCACATTCCTCCTGAAGCTTTTGGACTCTCCCTTTTAATCCGTTCTCAAATGGCACAAGTCACAAAGCCTCCCTGGTCTGCCTAGGAGGGAGCTCTCCAACCCCCACCCCCACCCCCCCACCGCTGTCACAGGAAGCGCCTCCCTGGGACAGTGGCCATGATTCTGAGGACTGCAGATGAAGTGACCTTTGATTTCACAGGACGCTTGGATTCGATTCCAAGTGCAGTGTCCTCTTGTTGAGCGATGTGTCCCAATTTCATGTTTGTGAGATAGTCTTTTGGGGGAGAAATACACCATTTCAATAAGCTTACTTAAATGTTTGGTTTACGCTTCTCCAAAGGGTAAAGCCAGAGCAGACTTTTTCTCTCTACTGCAGAGGACATGGACTCATCAGCATCCTTCTCTAGATAGAACTGAATAATGTGGGTTATAGATGCACAAAGAAACTCTGGATTTTTTTTTTTTTTAAAGGAAATAAAATCAGGTTAAATCCAACAGGAAGCCCATAATCATGTTGTCACTTCTGGGTCCTTGGGTCCTTTTTCCATGCTGTTTTATTGTCTAAAGCAGAACTATCTCCTCTCTGGTCCTTGGTTTTCCCACCTATAAGATAGACTAGATAAGGTAAAACATAAGCTCCTATATAATTTCGTGGTCTGCGAGTGGGAACTAGTCTTTAAAAAAACTATCAAGCCCTCCCTCTGATGGAGCCCAGCAGGACACACTCTCCATGTGAAGGTGGCACGCGCTCCCCAGCAGGGACCCACGCAGGCCAGGGATGCATCAATCCACGACGGAAGTTCGGGTTGACCTCTCCTCCCCTTCCCTCCCTAACCCTGTCTCAAAGCCCACAGCCAGTGGGCAATTTGCCCTCTGAAATTGCTCTTTGGTAAACGGGGGAGGCCTTGTCACTGGAGCCACTTGAGAAAGGACTGAGAGGGAGCGTTCAAAAGCTTCAGGAGGAACACGGAGACTTCCTCCTGCCCAAGGAGACAAAGATTTTCACACCTGTGGGCCAACAAATTACATTGAATTGAATCCCAGTTAATCGTCTTAATGTTCATGTTGGAGACTAGTCGTTTCATATTTATGAGAATTTCTATTCGGTTCTGTCCTATAATTCACGTCTGCCAAGGTAAGTCTAAAGACGGAGGCGAGCTAGAGATGTCCACCAGATGCGGGGGGGGGGGGGGGGGGTGGGGACAAGGCTTCCTTCTTCCCTTTGTCGTCCTCCCAACTGGACCAGTGGAGACTGCTCCCACGCGACCACCAGGGGGCGCTCACCCCCGCTGAACGTGGGGCGGCGCGCTCTGAACCCCTTGACTGTTAGCAGCCCCAATGGAAGGCAGACACGTGCCTCAACCCCGGGCACCAGTCTTTCTAATGCGTCACTATTTTGCTTATGTCAGGAGAACAACATTTTTAAAGAATACAAGTACATTTTGCAAACTCAACATTTTGATTTAAACATGGTAACCTATACATGCCTAATTTTTCATAGCTATAAAAATAGTCATAGAGTCAAATTCACCATAATATCATTTCAGACATGCTTCTATAAGCTTCATCAATTGTACAAAGTCTGGAAAGTGGAGAAAACCGTGGCTAAAAAAAAAAAAAGGTGTCGCTCTTGAACATTTCTTTTTAGCTATTTTTCTAGTGAAGTCCATCAAATTAACACATGCTGGTGGACAGTACATAATGATCCTGGCTTTTTAAATCTTTTTAATGATAACATTTGGTCACGACTCTGAAAGAGCATAGGCAAATTTAATGCCGCTCTCAAGTCTGCAGATTCTAAATTTGGAATCATAAAAACCTGTGATTTTCCATAATTTTCATTTATGATAAAATATTTCTATGATGCAAAGAAAAATGAATAATCCTCATGGCTTGTGGGCTGAGATAATCAGCACGTTTTGATGTGAAATGGCTGAGACAGGAGACGACTTTTGAAAGCGTATAAATGAGTGATATATCCCTTACTCACAACAATTGTCCTGAGTTTAAGTATATATGTATATATATATGTATATATATACTCATATATATGGTTTCCTTCTCAGCAAATACTGTAAACAGTTAAGATAAACACGTAAGCACTATCAGAAGATCTAGTTTGTTGCTTTAAAATGGTAGTATTTCCAGCAATGATCTGCACTCTGATCCCTCACCCCTACCAAAAGCCTTAAGCATAGTTCACGTTTAAAAGAATTTGATAGAAACTCTAAGCTTTGATTTATTGAGAAACCACACAGATAGTCTAGAAAGTTTAGATTTGGAAATGTGGAAGTTTATTTTTTTTTAAATTTTAGTGTCCAATTGATATGAAATGAAGACACTGTTTTTAAAAATGATAAAAAACAAACATGATGAAAATTTTAAATAGGTTTCCTATCATTCTTCTGTTCTCCGATTTCTGTGATTCAGACGTATTACCCTCACACACAAGATGATTGCCTGAGATACCTTTGCTTTTGCCTTTTGGGCCAGCTATGCACTTTGTGTGGGAGCATACGTCTGGGGTGTGTGTGTGTCTGTGTCTGTTTGGTGTGTGTTGGGGGGAAGGTACAAGGAAGAGCTTGCACGGGGAATAAAAAGAAAAGCTGGACTTATTGTTGGTTCTGGCTTAAAACTTTTTTGATCTTTACTTCCCCAATAGAAAATAGGACCAGATATTTTGTAGTGTTTCTTCAAAAGCTCAAACCCTTTGGATCTGTGAAAATTCATGTTGTTGCGTACTTGCATGACTGCTTTTCTGATCCCTTAGAGATATTGTAGGGTGATGTGTCAGTGTTAGTCTAGCTCTGAGTGCATTGACACTGCCTAGTTAATTTTCTACCATCTTCTATGTATCTCTGTCTATATCTAGCTATAATATCTATCATCTAGTTATCTCTTTATCTACATATTATCTATTTACCATTCATCATCTATGTGTCTATCTAGCCATCTACATATCTAAACTATTTATTTCTATCATCTTCCTCCTCCTCCTTCTCCTTCTTCTTCCCCCTCCTTCTCATCATCGTCATGTAGAAAATAATGAGTGTTTTCCCCTTGATTCATCTGTTCCATGGGAGATCTTAAGTTTTGATATTCTTTTTTTTTTATTTTAAAGATTTTATTTATTTGACAGAGTTAGAGACAGCCAGCGAGACAGGGAACACAAGCAGGGGGAGTGGGAGAGGAAGAAGCAGGCTCATAGCGGAGGAGCCTGATGTGGGGCTCGATCCCATAACGCCGGGATCACGCCCTGAGCCAAAGGCAGACACTTAACCGCTGTGCCACCCAGGCGCCCCTAAGTTTTGATATTCTTGTTGTCTACGAGCATAATTTCCCCCAAACACAATATATGCATGTTAAAATCAAGTTTAGTCTGATAGGATATTGAAAGAAAGCAGCATACGCTGATGAATACAGTGCTCGATTTAGAATCTGGAAAGATGCTGGAAAAAGCTGATATGATTTACTGTGTGAACCGGCAAAAATCTCTGGAGGCCTCAAATCTCCCAAACAGAATATAGTAACCGTTCTATTCCCCCTGCACTAACACATGCTGACCAAGACAGACTCAGTCCTGCAGGAGAGATTTGCTGTTAAAATAGAAGGCATGATTCTGGATGGTTTTCATTATTTCCTTAGAAAGAATGTATCTTCAAAAATATTTAAAAAACAGATAAAATATGGTCCTAAAGATGAATAGATCTTTTCAGATTGTATCTGTGCTGCGCAGAAAATCTCCTGCGGTTGAAAGACTGTATAAAATCAGATGCTAAATGTTAACTTAATAATTTTGTCATTCTTTGGAATAGCATTTAGATAACTCAAGCCATAGGACATACACTGTACATTTTTATGGCTTTAAAATCCCTTCAGATTCAGCCTTGCCCTTGATAAGAAGAAGAGGGAGAAGAAGGAGGAGAAAGAGGAGGAGGAAAGAAAGAAGGAAAGGGGAAGGGGAAGGGGGTGAAGAAGGAGAAAAAGAAACTTCCCATCAATTTGTCCATTCTAAAAACCACACTGTGCAATGTTGGTATCTTTCTGTGCAGGTGCGTTGAGACGTCAGCAGAACTCAGCCTCATAAAATGACGTTCACTAGTCTCCCCCTTGTGCTTATAGTTTTATTACAAAAATCAAACAAACAAACAAAAAAACAAAACAGATTATCCTGTTTCTTTTGGAACTTGGGAAATCAAGTAAGCCAATGATCTCTTCCATATCTATTAGATCCAAGGGCGAAAGTCTGAGCCAGCGATCACAAGGTTATCTGGGTGTCAGGGGCCACAAGAATAGGAAGAATCCTAAAGGGATAATAAAAGCCAACCTAGGGTGTCAATTTTTTCCTGAATACTGTTCTTTATTTTCTAGCTTCTTTGGATTCTCCCTCATCATTTAACCAGGAAGCTGATTCTGAATTTTGTTACATCAGGATAAATAGCAGAGATACTGGAAGATTTTGGGCTGAATATTCCGAAGTCCCAAGACTTAGAGAGACATGGGGGGTTTGGGGAAGAGGCGCACAACAGAGAAAGGGAATTGCAGGTACATGGGGAGACATTATTTCATGTACAGTCCGAATCCCTTTCCTAGGTCGGGAAGGCCTTACTATACGACTCTTACCTCGTAGGAAGCAGAGCCCATTCCCAACTATAGTAGGAAAAAAAAGGCAGAATAACCATTTTTTCTGCCTTTCCCCTCAACCATCAACAGGTATCTGGGATATGACTTCTGCTTGACGAATCTCATGTTCCTATCTAGGATTTCTAATGCAGAGCAAGCCAGATGCAGGAATGGCCCGGGGCTTGGCAAAGGCATCAGCAGCAACGGCCTATGGCGGGGGGGGGGGACCCCAGCCTGTTCCAGGCCCAGGCTCCTTCCTGTGTTTCTGGCTGTCTTCCCTCCCGTCTGTCCTGCCCTCAGGACCCACAGCCTGGTTCTACACTACTCCGGGCCATTCTGTGACCTAACCAAATTTCTTTTAGACTCAGTTAGCTGATGTTAATTTTGTGGCTTGCAACGAAACACCACGATGACGTTATGGTTAACAGACGTTAACAATGGGGTCCCTCAGAGAAGCACATTCTGCTTCCCTCCTGCCTGCACTTGAAGACAGGAGCTGCCGGAGAACAGCACATCAGTCCTCGACCGGGCATTTCCACAATGCATCAGTTGGCAACTATTTCCATCTCAAAACCCCTTTGTGCCCTTCAGTATTATTCAGGACAGCAAAGAATGTTTCCTTTTGTGGTCTGCATTTATTTAAATGTATTAGTAACTAAAACTGAGAAATTATAGAATATTTATTGCTCACCAATAACGATACAATTTCATGACACGTTAGCACAAATAACACATTTTTCTAAAAGATCAGTGAGCGTAATGTCAACTGTTTTCCCAAATCTCTCATTGTCAAGCCAGACCGAGGAAAGCTGCACCCCATTCCGTCTCTGCAACAGCTTCTTTTTTTTTTTAATTTAATTTTATTATATTATGTTAATCACCATACAGTACATCCCCAGATTCCGATGTAAAGTTTGATGGCTTCATTAGTTGCGTATAACACCCAGTGCACCATGCAATACGTGCCCTCCTTACTACCCATCACCAGTCTATCCCATTCCCCCACCCCCTCCCCTCTGAAGTCTTCAGTTTGTTTCTCATAGTCCATAGTCTCTCATGTTTCATTCCCCCTTCTGATTACCCCCCTTTTCTTTATCCCTTTCTTCCCCTACCGATCATCCTAGTTCTTATGTTCCATAGATGAGAGAAATCATATGATAATTGTCTTTCTCTGCTTGACTTATTTCACTTAGCATTATCTCCTCCAGTGCCGTCCATGTTGCAGCAAATGTTGAGAATTCGTTCTTTCTGATAGCTGAGTAATATTATTGTATATATGGACCACAGCTTCTTAATCCAGTCATCTGTTGAAGGGCATCTCGGCTCCTTCCATGATTTGGCTATCTGCAACAGCTTCTGAAGTAAGTTGTTAGGTGAACGTACGTTCCCACAGAGATGAAGACTATTTTAACAGCCCTTTCAGATAATTGCGCCTGTTCTCCTATGACAGGACACTGAAACTTGAACAGTGTTTGTTTCTTAAAGGTCAATGGCAGTGTGAGTTCTGGGCTCAGACCAGTGAACTCCATCGCATTGATCTGAAGGGATTTTTCACTCATGCATGATTTTGCAACAACGTGCACTGCTTGTTGGGAAAATACTGGTTCACGGAGTTATCCAGATTTCCTCCATGTCAACACATTTCATTATATAATAGCGAAAAAAATCACATCTGTTATTATCACCACCCATCCTATTAGAAATACCTCTAAGTATTGAGAAGCTCTCACGTTAGCATAATGGATACGAGTTTTCCCTATTTCTGATTTTCACTTGGAAATTCCAATATTATCATTCGCGACAAATACAGTCAGTTGTTTTTCTTGTAGTGACAGGCTTACTTTGTTCATTTTCCAGAAAGTTTCTGCCAGATACCGAGGTCTGAGTAACCAGCTTGCCCCTCAGTCTTTCTTTGGTGTAAAAAGGTGTCCCGTGGAAAAAGCAGCTGACTCAGCCCGCAGCTCAAATGCCTGACAAGCATGTTCCTTGACATGAGTAAGGCAAGAATCACACACTGGAGACCACAAAGGTGCTTTCTGCATAGGGGACACGTATGGCACAGAAGAGCAGAGAGACGCTGAGTAAGATTTGAAATCTGATAATATTAATAACACATACAGCTTCATCAAGGATATTCATAAGTGAACCTGGCACACACACGCGCACACTCATGCACACTCACACTCATGCACACACACACACACTCTAAATCGCAGGGCGTAAAGAACACAGTGGCTGCTAGTACGTTTTGGTGCTGCTGCCTCGATTTCTGCTTGGGTCAGTCATTTTACCCACCATTGTTTAGCAACTTCAGTGCAGATAGCAGCAAGGCGGAAAAAGCAAATCACATCTTAATTTTGTTCAGAAAACAGTTTTGAGCTCACTGATATCCTGCAGGTATCGCAGGTACCCCAAGGGTCCACAGAGAACCACTGGCTGGGTCCTGTCACTTTCTAGGTTACTAGAAACTACTTTCTAGGCTACTAGAAACTATGTTACACCTTCTTGTCTCCCTTCAGCCTCGGACACCTGCTCTCGCCTCCTCCCTATCTGGTAATCCAGTTCCACTGTAAGTTAAGAAGCAATCTGCAAAGTCGCTCCCCCGTGGGCCCTTTGCATCTTCTAGTCTACCTGTCTCTGTGCCTGTCCCAGTGCATAGACCGTCCAGCTTCCTGCCTGAGACCAGCCCTTCCATGTGGGCCTCCATCCTTGTCCACTCAGGCATATCCCTGCAGCTCTTGCTCCCTTGCCCCGCACTGCCCGTCATTCCTACTGTACTGATTCATTCCTTTCAGAGTCAAATCAATCTGCCTGCATCAACCTAGTCTTCCTTCATCTCGCATGTGCCTCTGGACGCTGCCCCATTCACTGCTTCCCTGTGTCACACATGCCTTTACATTTACTCTCACACACTGTCTCCAGTCCTCGCTCCTTCTCCTTTGAACCCACTGCAGGCAGGCTTTCTTCTCCACAGCCCCAGCAAACACATCCTGACAAGGTCACTGGGGACCTCCGCATTATGAAGTCCCACAGTTCACGCTCAGGCCTGAGCTCACTGGAGTCTACCGGAAGAAGGGGGGTGTAGTTAACGAACTGTTCTTTGTCAAAACAGTTCTGTCCCTTTTGTTTGGGGATGCAGGTAGCTTTTGGATTGACGCACTTATTATGTTACAGCCTGCAGTCTGGACCTGTTAGCTGTTCTGCTCGTGATTCTTTCCGTGTTTTCACTAGCACGCTCCATATTGCCAGTGGTGCTTGTGAGTGAAAGGGGACCTACTTGGGGAAGCTTCGGTTCTGTTCCTAATCCTATAAGCTGCATGATATTTGACAAATCCCTCGTCCTCTTACACTGGGCTTCTTTCCTTCTATTATGTTAAAAGCAAATACAGCCATTTGTTAACTAACTACGTTAATATTAAGAAGCAAAAATAATAAGATATCTTTCTGCCTGCCAAGAAATGTACTATTTAACTGACCTACTAGAGGAGAAAAGAAATCCTTGACCCTAAGAACGATTGCAAGCTATTGCCCTGCCATGGGTGAGTCCACACACACACACACACGCACACACACGCACTAGTCATTAGGAATTAAGAATACTTGGTAAACCAGGTAATCTCTCTGCCGGCTATGACTCTACAACGGAACCTGTTGCTTTCACCAGTAAAAGCGACTTCGGGCCGGTACGTGTCATCACAGAGGTGCCTGGGCAGAGCGGGACAGGGTGCTGCATGCGTGCAGATTTCTGTACGTGGCCTCCTGATTGACCGGGCAGCCTGTGTTCTGTGGGTTATTTTTGGGAGCGGTGCCAATGCTTGTGCATGAGAGAACAGGAGTGTGAGAGAGGAATGTGGCTCCGTGATGGTCCCCTATCACACGATGAGAACCCTGAGATTTTGCCACAAAATACCTTCCTGTGCTCACCTGCCAGGTGACATTTATGTGAGTTAATGAGCTTTTTCGAACAATGCAAATCATTCTCAATTTTGCGGCCGGTTGATTTAACTAGATCAGCACTTACTAGAAATTAGTTTCATCATAGTTAATTTTTGGCTTTTCTTCCAGGGTAGGTAAGGAGGATGAAGATGTCGAGAATTACGATAATAAGCATTTGCCTAGAATTTGAACGGACGCAGAGCCCGGGTACCGAGAGCGATCTTGAGTCTTCATACACCCTGATGCGGCCACGATACTGTCTCTGCTTCAGATGCAGAAATTAGGAGGCTAATGGTCCTGGTGAGGCTTACGCAGTCAACGATACAGCTGAAGGTCAAGTTTTGTCCTTCTGAGTCCATGCCCAATTTATGTTCTTTCTAAAAGGAGGGGATGGAGTCAGAGGCTGTGGTGGGGGGACATAAATCAGCCTCCTCTCACTGGACCCGGGGTCTCTCCATCCCCATAGAGTGCATTTCCCCACTGTTTGGGGGCAGGTCACAGCCTTGCTCAGAGGCCTATACGAACCAGCTCCTGGTAAGACAGAGGTCTGTGCTCCTAGATGGTCTTGTTAGAAATGTCATCCTCCTTTGTGTGCAAGCACACGCACACTTAGCCATGATCTTTATTTTTTTCGGTGAACCATACACAGAGTTTAGATTTTTATATATAACTGTTTAGAAAAACATGTCCCTTTACGTATTTATTTTTTAATTTTTTTATTATGTTATGTGAGTCACCATACAGTACATCCTTAGTTTTTGACGTAGTGTTCCATGATTCATTGTTTGCGTATAACACCCAGTGCTCCATGCAATACATGCCCTCCTTAATACCCATCACTGGCTAACCCATCCCCCTTAAAAAAAAAAAAAGTTTGACCCAGCATTCTGTCCATGTGTAAGCACTACGTACACTTTGCCTCTATTTGTTCATGTTGTGAATGGTTTGCAATGTCATTCTGGGAGCAACACGTATAATCATATAGGTTCCAGCTTCTGTCAAAAGTGTAGACTACATCCACTTGCCACTTACTTTGGATTTATGTGTCAGGTACCTGCTCTCTATGCTTCTTCTAGAGGTAAAACAAAGATATATTTTATGTCCGTGCCGGACTCCATCATTTAGATCACCACTGGGGCAGCGTTGCTGATATTCACAAGTAACTAATTGTAGTCGATAAGGGAAAATGTAACAAATGAGATACTTTACAATAGAAAAATATAGGTAAGTAAGAAAATAAATATAATAGGGATGCCTGGGTGGCTCAGTCTGTTAACCATCTGCCTTCAGCTCAGGTTGTGATCCTGGGGTGCTGGAATAGAGCCCCGTATCAGGCTCCCTGCTCAGCCAGGAGTCTGCTTCTCCCTCTGCCCTTCTCTCCCCAGCCCTCATGCTTGCTCTCTCTCAAATAAATAAATAAAAACTTTAAAAAAAGAAAGCAAATACAATAGGAAATATAAATAAATATGTATTCACTTATATTTCAGATGTATTTATGTTTTTGTAACTTTTCAAGATTTATTTATTAACTTGTTAAAAAGACTCTCTACACAATATTGAATATTAATAGAGACCGTGATTTGGGCATGCCTGAGCTGAAACTCTCAAGGTAATGATTTTTAGTTATAATGTAGATTCTCTAAGGTGGAACATGATTTGAAACAGTCATATTTTCACCAGATTCTTTTTAAAAATGCTTTGGTATACGTCACTGATTATTTTATTTTTTCCAAATGGAATTGCTAATCACAGCACAGAGAGATGAGGAAAGGCTAGTGGGACGGCAGCTGGGTAGCTGAGTATCTGGTGGGTTTCCTCTCATAAGCAAAAAAGGGGTGACCATAGGAACTTCGGCTGGGGTCGGACAGAGAAACATGTGGGCTGTTACCATTGCCAGATTGTTTGGTGCTGGTGAAAAATATGACAGAGTGGGTAGATTTGGTCGAGGATGAAATTGAATGCCTTGGGAATCATGATTCGCCCCAAATCACTAATCCTACAATTTTAAAAGACTCTCCACCATCTGGGGCCGCTGGGGGATGTAAGTGCAGACAAAGACCCAAGTGGGGCTTTTCACCTTCGGGCTTCTTTGCCCTTGGGAGAGTGTTGCACGCCTGGGAAGATGCTGGCAAAGATCTCCATCTACAGGAGGGCGAATTTTCCCCCAGGAGGATTAGAGTTTGCAATAGACTTTGAAAGCACCCGGGGCACACCACCGTTCACCATGTCAAAGCACCCTCTCCTCTCAGGTGTTAATGATCTCCACACTCTGCATCAGCTGTAGTCACCTAATCACCTGTCCTTCCACACCACCTATTCATTCTATTCTCTTCCATCGGTCATTCATTTAGCCATTCAATAGATGTTCGTTAATTTGGAAAATGTGTCTCCACTAAGTTTGAACATGCAAAGACTTGAGTAGATCAAGCCATCCGTCCTAAGGAGAAGAAAATCAGACTTCATCGTTTCATGGGTTTCAATGGTTTATAGCAACATGACTGTGTTTGTTTGTACAATATAATTTCTTCTAAAATTTTTAAATGTTGAGTAATATAGATTTTATGGGGAAAAAGCACATGAATGGTTTTCAGAATAAAAGCACAGCGGTAATATTGAAGCTGTGTGGTATACAAGAGAACCAGAGTCACAAACACAGCCAGGGCAATGGCCAGAAAGCAATGCGCACAATTATACTTGTCTCTTTAAAATTCTGGGGCTCCTAATAGCAGAATCATATGCTCTGTACCATCTGCCAGCTGTGGAGTGAGGGAAAGTAGCACGTGCAGGTACTGTAATATACAATCTANATAGGTTCCAGCTTCTGTCAAAAGTGTAGACTACATCCACTTGCCACTTACTTTGGATTTATGTGTCAGGTACCTGCTCTCTATGCTTCTTCTAGAGGTAAAACAAAGATATACTTTATGTCCGTGCCGGACTCCATCATTTAGATCACCACTGGGGCAGCGTTGCTGATATTCACAAGTAACTAATTGTAGTCGATAAGGGAAAATGTAACAAATGAGATACTTTACAATAGAAAAATATAGGTAAGTAAGAAAATAAATATAATAGGGATGCCTGGGTGGCTCAGTCTGTTAACCATCTGCCTTCAGCTCAGGTTGTGATCCTGGGGTGCTGGAATAGAGCCCCGTATCAGGCTCCCTGCTCAGCCAGGAGTCTGCTTCTCCCTCTGCCCTTCTCTCCCCAGCCCTCATGCTTGCTCTCTCTCAAATAAATAAATAAAAACTTTAAAAAAAGAAAGCAAATACAATAGGAAATATAAATAAATATGTATTCACTTATATTTCAGATGTATTTATGTTTTTGTAACTTTTCAAGATTTATTTATTAACTTGTTAAAAAGACTCTCTACACAATATTGAATATTAATAGAGACCGTGATTTGGGCATGCCTGAGCTGAAACTCTCAAGGTAATGATTTTTAGTTATAATGTAGATTCTCTAAGGTGGAACATGATTTGAAACAGTCATATTTTCACCAGATTCTTTTTAAAAATGCTTTGGTATACGTCACTGATTATTTTATTTTTTCCAAATGGAATTGCTAATCACAGCACAGAGAGATGAGGAAAGGCTAGTGGGACGGCAGCTGGGTAGCTGAGTATCTGGTGGGTTTCCTCTCATGAGCAAAAAAGGGGTGACCATAGGAACTTCGGCTGGGGTCGGACAGAGAAACATGTGGGCTGTTACCATTGCCAGATTGTTTGGTGCTGGTGAAAAATATGACAGAGTGGGTAGATTTGGTCGAGGATGAAATTGAATGCCTTGGGAATCATGATTCGCCCCAAATCACTAATCCTACAATTTTAAAAGACTCTCCACCATCTGGGGCCGCTGGGGGATGTAAGTGCAGACAAAGACCCAAGTGGGGCTTTTCACCTTCGGGCTTCTTTGCCCTTGGGAGAGTGTTGCACGCCTGGGAAGATGCTGGCAAAGATCTCCATCTACAGGAGGGCGAATTTTCCCCCAGGAGGATTAGAGTTTGCAATAGACTTTGAAAGCACCCGGGGCACACCACCGTTCACCATGTCAAAGCACCCTCTCCTCTCAGGTGTTAATGATCTCCACACTCTGCATCAGCTGTAGTCACCTAATCACCTGTCCTTCCACACCACCTATTCATTCTATTCTCTTCCATCGGTCATTCATTTAGCCATTCAATAGATGTTCGTTAATTTGGAAAATGTGTCTCCACTAAGTTTGAACATGCAAAGACTTGAGTAGATCAAGCCATCCGTCCTAAGGAGAAGAAAATCAGACTTCATTGTTTCATGGGTTTCAATGGTTTATAGCAACATGACTGTGTTTGTCTGTACAATATAATTTCTTCTAAAATTTTTAAATGTTGAGTAATATAGATTTTATGGGGAAAAAGCACATGAATGGTTTTCAGAATAAAAGCACAGCGGTAATATTGAAGCTGTGTGGTATACAAGAGAACCAGAGTCACAAACACAGCCAGGGCAACGGCCAGAAAGCAATGCGCACAATTATACTTGTCTCTTTAAAATTCTGGGGCTCCTAATAGCAGAATCATATGCTCTGTACCATCTGCCAGCTGTGGAGTGAGGGAAAGTAGCACGTGCAGGTACTGTAATATACAATCTAATTAGTGTACGAAACCTTAATTTATTGGAGAAATTGTAAATATAAAAACAATTATAATTTAACAAATCTATTCCTCTTCTGCTATAATGAACACTCCGCATGTGCTGCGTTATTATGCATGTTTTCTTTGTTATATTATCTTGCAAGGTACCGTCCTTAATATATCACAGGGACAATGAAATTACACCCTGCTACCTGTCTACACATTCCCTTCACATTTACAATCATCATCGGAATTCACTTGACAATGGAGCCGCTTCATTGCAAATATGAGCGGGATTGGAAAGTCTTCTGCCAGTTTGGCTCTAATTCTGAGGACAGCTTGAGGACTCACCAGAGATACGACTCCTCAGATGACTTTTCAGCCTTTGAATAGAATAATTTGAAATCATCTCTGTCCAGTGCCTGCTTTCTCCTGGTTCCTCCTCCTGTTTTCTTCTACTGCCTCTTCTGATTTTCCGTATTTTCTGTTTATTCCTCCCCCTCCCCCTCCTCTTCCTCTTTCTCTTCTTTGTGAACCTGGATGGATGGCCATGCCTTCCATGTGAATGAAAGTTGTATCAAGGAGTGTGGACTGTTGAGTGGGCCGTCAATACCCCTGCAGTCAATTCCTCAGGTTAAAACCACCCTCTGGTCCGCAGGGGTGCCTTTAAAAGATGACATTAAATCATTCAATACGGAGCTTGAGTACTAGAAAAAATGAGATTACATGGAAGAAATTAAACTGGGTCTTGCATTGTATGTAAGTGGGGACATCCATGTTGGAAATTCTAAATACGTTCAAATAAATAAATAAATAGGCTGCAAAACTTGTTATTAGAGAGGCAAAACTGACCTTGAATGAGCAACATGTTTCATGGGTTGGTCTCTGTTGCTTAAAGACCCTTCTGAGGTTTGTTCTCTCCCCACGGCTTCATGGACAACCTTACGTGTCGCTAGGGCAGGTGGGAGCCCACGTGATTTGGTGTCATGGTTTCGGGACATCCCTGAATGGACACACAGTGCTTTCACAGGGGCTGGCTTGAGCCAGGACTGCTGGCTGTAGCTCCGTGCGTTCCAGGGCAAGGGTCCTCACCCTGCCATTGTCTGGTGCCCGTCCTTTCAGGAGGCGGGCACTTCAGTGTGATGGAGCCAGCCATGTGTGACTTCTGGGACCAGTTCCGGATGTGGGGGAGTTCTCTGCTGCATGATAACTCCCCCCGCCCAGAGCGCCAAATAGGAGGAATTTCCTTTGGCACTTGAAGCTGTAAAAGGTCCTGCTTCTTCCAAGAAAGAGGTCTTTTCCCTTCTCTCTGACAAATAAGAATTACAAGTGAGAAGCTTAACACTGGCCACAAGCAGGTTATCATCAAGTAGCGAGCCCCACTACGCCCGATGCAGTGTCCCTCCCAGGCTGAGTTCCTGACTTGTTCTTTTCTGTGATCTCACTTTCCATTCTTGTTTGCTTAAACTGTACTGGTTTATTATGTGCAATCTTCTTTTTAAAGGGATATAGTATATATTGTTTCTCCCTCACCTGTCTGAAGGTCTTTAATTTGTCATGTGCAGAGCCGAGCACCAGACGTACCCATGCTGAAGTTCATGCTTCTGGCCCTCAAAGGGCTTCCTAAAAGCTGGGGAACAGATGCAAACAGACAGTCATGGCACTCTGCTACCAGCCACAGTGGAGGTCAGTACAAGAAAGAGCAGGGCAGTGGAGTGGGGAAGACGGGAGCGTTAGGGACATCAGGACGGAAGTTTGGACTAAACTGGAGGGGATAATAGGAATTTCTCAGCGAGACAAGCAAGAAGGGGTGTTGTAGGCAGAAGGTCCCAGAGGCAAAGGCAAGGTGACAAGAGAGTGTGCCAAGGCCAGAGGATGGCCTGTAGGACAGTTCTGTTGGATTCCAGAGCCAGAAAATTAGTGGATGTTGACCTCAGAGCCGGGGTGTGAAAATGCGAGCAGGAAGTGCAGACTGTAGATTTCATTATGAAGAAAACCACTAAGGAATTTCAGGCAAAGGGTGACATCACTGCATTTTCATGTGTATGCTGTACAAAAATAAAATAAAACCATAAATGTCAGCTGAATTAAAGTGTGGTTCAAAATAACCCCACTGACATTTACTGCAGAATTTGAGGGCACGCCCGCAGTTATTCATACAACGAGGAGCCAGGCCCATGACTCAAGGTGGAGGGATAGCCTGCCAGCCCTCCGCGAGGAGCGACACAGATAACCTCGTTGTCCGCAGCTTGTTTGTATTTCTTTGATGGTCAGTTCAGATGAGTTTGACTTTGCCCCTCTCGGCTGAAATTTCCAGAGCCCTTCAGAAGCTCTTCCTGCTGAGTCTGGCAGAGAAGGCTAGCGCGTGGGTGTGGGCAGGTGCTGGTCCCCTCGGAGTGCAGTGCACTTGATAGCACGTGGAGATCGATTCGACCGTCTGCAACAATACCTGAGAATGCCCGTTCATTTTTCAAGGGGATGGCAACCTTTCGGCTCCAGGGCCTTCCAGCTGCGCAGGGAATGGCATCCATCAGAATGACATCTGCCATTGAGCCGCTCTCTGCTTGGCCCAAGAGTGCGGAGAACTGCTGCCCCGGCTTCTGAGGGCACGGAACACGTGCAAATCCCTCCACACAAATACCGACCGTTGGGCCCTGGCTGTGCTGCTCCTGGGCTTGCACACTGGTGGCTCGTGAAGCCAGGCATCGACGTGTACTTTGGACAGAGTCTCTCTGCTGGGGCAGCTCACTTCCACTTCGGGGAGGGTTGGCTGCACTGTTTTATTGTACAAACTTGTTGCTTTCTGCTGAATTCGCTGTGTGATCAAATTCTTTCTTTCTTTTTTTTTAGGACTTATTTATTTATTTGAGAGATGGAGCGAGAGGGAGCATGGGGGGAGGGGCGGAGGGAGAAGGTAGAAAAAAATCTCAAGCAGACTCCACACTGAGCACAGAGCCCAATGCGGGGCTCGATCTCAGGACCCTGAAATCACGACCTGAGCAGAAACCAAGAGTCAGATGCTTGACCAACTGAGCCCCCCAGGCGCCCCTACGATAGAGTTCTTAATGGATCATTGCCTTTTGTGTGAATTCTCTCATTGGGTAGAGAATATTTGCATTTTTATGTCCACTCACTTCATTCGTTATTTTAGTCGATCAACACATAAATATTTATTGAGAAAATAGGCTTTGCCAGGCTCTCTGCTGGGCTCCAGGGATGTAAATATGAGTAAGACATAGTCCTGTTTTTTGGACCCCGCAAGCTGGTAAAGACAAACAGATAAATGACCACTGTGCAGCAGGCTCCGGGTAGTGATGTAGGGTTTGAAGAGAAGAGCAAACACATGAATAATTTCCCAAGTGCGTGTGGCCACAGTCGGGATATGAAAAGCTGCCTTCACCTGTTTCCATACTATCTGGAAAAGTGATTTCTCACAGAGTGAGAGTTAATCACAGGATGCTCGGGATTTGCCGAGCTCCACGGGCTGCCTCGCGCATCCTCCCACCAAAGACGGAATCTTGTCTTTGCAAAGCAGCAGCTCTCAGCCGGGGTTATTGTAACCTTCCCCATTTCCATGCAATCAGGGACATCTGGCAATGTCTGCAGATATTTTTGCTTGTCATATGTGGGTGGGGTTGTGACATTAGTAAGTAGAGGCTGGGGCCCAGACCAGCCCCCACCACAAATAATTATCCGGGAACCTAAAATATCAATGTTGCCAACACTTAGCCGTGCTACCGTAAAGTGATTTATGAGATGGTTATGCCAGCCACAGTGTGTGGCCAAAGGCTGTGGGATATGTTTTATAACATGAAAGAAATCTTCATTTAGATGTGCAATTTTCTCCTGTGTCCAGATCATTTCTTGCATCCCAGATGAATGGCTGTCTTACACTCAGCGGATGTTTTCATGTAGATGGACATTTCTTTTATTTCCCCGTGGTTCTTCCTAACCTGACGACAAACGGGGATTTTGTGGCCAGCTCTGTGGGCTTCCTGAGCCCTTGTCCACGTCGGTTGTTACGGCTTGCCTCCCCCTCCCCTCCTTCCCCTAGCTGCCCTGCGCCCCTGGCCTGGGGCTGTCTGCCCACTGTCAGGGCTGTCATTCTCCACTGCAGCTCAAGACCGGCTGCTGCCCCATCTCCACCCACCCCCCACCCCTGCCACCAAGCCGTCTTAATCCCTAAAACCAAGCTAAGATAACCTGGTCTTAGTGACCATCGCTCCTGGAGGGACTCAAAAGATGAGCTCTTTCTTCCAAATGTTTGTCCCCTTTTATGGCCAGATGGCTATAAATGTCTCAAGCGTGGAGACTGAGCCTGACTGTGCGACTCCCTCCACGGCTACGGCGAACGCCTCTCTCACAGCCACACGCTGTTTCGGGGCGAAATCATGTGTAGTTCATGCTCTCTTCGCAATGGTGACTCTTTGCCTTTCCAGAACATGCTTCACTAATGCCTGGGTGATTCAAAAACTCATTTCTTAGTGCATGAGTAACCCGAGAGTTCGACTGACCATTCCGAAGCTCATATAAGAAGAAAATGTAAAAAACTGTTGGCGTTCACGTGAATAATTTAGTGCTCCAGCCCATGATGAAAATCAGAACCTTATTCCTGCTCTGACATATCAAATGCTTGGAAGCAAGCACTCAGATTTGGCCTTCGTTGTTATCCGTAATGTGTGTTGTGCTTTATAATATGCGCTTTATATCTAGACGTAACTATTTGATTCAATATAATAATAACGCAGGGCACCTGAGTGGCTCAGTTAGTCAAGTGTCTGCCTTAAGCTCAGGTCATGATCCCGGGGTCCTGGGATCGAGTCCTACGTCAGGCTCCATGCTCAGTGGGGAGCCTGCTTTTCCTTCTCCATCTTCCCCTCCCCTGCTCGTGCTCTCTCTCTCTCTTTCTCAAATAAATAAATAATCTTTACAAAATATAATAATAACGCTGATAATAGAGATGGCTAACATTTACTAACTTCTTACTATGTTCCTTTGAGCAAAGCTTATATGGTTTGTTACTTCTGTCCTCACAAAACCCTCCAGGTAGATGTGTTTATCTTCACTTGGATGATGGACTCCCTGCTCCTTAGCAAGGTGACACGACTCCCACGGCCACGTAATATGTGGAAGAACTGGAATTGAACCCATTGCTGATATCCAGTGAGGGACTTGATATGAATGTAAGTCATCTTTTTTCTTATTTTATCATATAATAAATAGTTTCCTAAAATGTTAAATTATAGCTCTGCAAATTATCATGATTATTATAGGAAATAATATACAAGAACTCTGAATGCACATACTAATCACTTAAAACTACGGCTAACTAACAAGTCGTGTATCTTTATTGTGTTTTATAAATGCAGGACGGGCATTCTGATGTACACACCGATTCTACAACCAGTCTCCCTTTCCCAGCTCCCTTCTTTGCATCCTTTACATGCAACTGCAGTTACGACTTTATCTCCTGTCATAACATATATGCTTTTTTTCTATATAAAATATTTATTGGAAAAAATACACATCACATTTAGAGATGTTGCATGGATTCTTTTTTTTTTTTGCTGTTTATGTAAATATTGCACATAGATGTTTGAACATTTAACAATGCCAGTATTTGTATAAAAATAGATTAACTGTGATTAACTTCTGACCCAGAGGCACTAGGCTTACCTTGAATGTGCTCAGCATATTAACAAGAAATTCTGTCTTTGATGATTTAATTGCCAGGCACCAACTTTGCGACGGAGACTGTAGGCTGATTTTCTTGATGGGCATGTTTTGGACTTTAGAGATGACAGGCTGGACCCTTCCCTGTCTTGGCATTCAGGTGGGGCCCATCAGTATGCGGAGTCTTCCTCTGCTAAGCCAGATTTGGGGCCGGCATGTCTGAGACATTGCCCATTTCACCAGCCTGGATTATGAAACATGATAGCCCTTGAGTGAAGGACCAAACCATCATAATTTAAAACTCACTGGCCTGGCAACTGGAAATCAAGCTTCTGAACATCTGGTTACTTCCATCAGTTCTGAGGGTCACCTCTCTTGAACGATGTCAGAAACAGTCACCAATCCAGGCCCAGCCTGGCCTTCTGTTCCCACACTGGAATCCACTCCTTCATGCCTGCTGAGCACTGGCTGTCCTGCTGAAACCTCCTGTCCATGGGAGAGCCCCGCTATCCCAGGAGGGTCATTCTTCTCCAGGGGTCTACCCAATTTAAAGATCAAACGTGTACTCTTATGTTTAACTGTCCCACTCCATGCTTATATCACGTAACGACCTATGTTATGCAGATGACACATTAATGGTGGATAAATGTTCCTGCAGTCCTTTATAATTCACACTCCACAGTTAGCCAGTGAGCAGCCTGTCGCCCTCCCAGTCCCCCCCCATTTCCCTGGCTCCTGTGACAGCCGGTTGTCAGCCCTGACCATCCCGGCTTCTCATGGGGTTAGCCAGAGTGCTGGTGCAATCACAGGTTGGAGCATACCATCTCTAGACCCCATGGGATTGAAAGACAGAATTCCTGTTCCCATGAAAGGCTGTGAAGTCCATCCTTCTGTCCATCCTTCTGGAACATACCACCACCTGGTCTGCATTTCTGAATAACAAAATCATTCTACTCTTTGCCATTCTTACCAGGATATCACTTGAGGCCCACTTTTCTACAATATTCTTAACCTGTGTATTTAGTTCACTTAGCTGTGATTTCATCTCCTTACAAAACAGTGTAGTCATTGCTTAGAGACCCTGCCCTCTGTCACCTCGTCCTGCAAGGCTCTACCACCTTCTGTCTCCGTGGAGCATGTAAGGCCCTTGTGAAGATGCTTGGTGGCTCTCCGTTCCTGTCTCCCTGCAGCTTGGACCCCTACCACACGGGCCACTCAACAAGATGCCAGCACAACAATTCATCACCTGAGAAGTTAATAAACCGGGAGCCAGAAAACTGATACGATAGGTCTTCAGTATTTTATTATTACATAAAAGATATAAACTTACACTTATTTACTGAAATTCTGATGTAGGGCCAGGAAATTGTCTTTGTGCTGAGACCTGCTGGCGGAGGCCATGCACCATGTTTCTTACGTAAACCACTAACAGAATAATACATCGTCTCCAGACTTGAGTCTTTAAAATGAAATGCAAAACAATTTGCCTAATTCTTCGAGCTTCATTGACTCTCCCCCAAGCTTTTACAGGTGTTTTGCTCACATTTAACTTACAACCTTCTTTTCGTTGTCACCTTCCATTGGTTTCTTCGATAGTCAATGATATTACAGTGTAACAGGAACCCCTCTCCTAGGCAGGCTTGCAGCTCACAGGCCGGTAACCGGAGTGTCGAGAGCAGACAGGCATGTGGGCGCCTGAGAGTCACCAGTAGGCTGGGATAGCAGCACGCTGAGGGCACCGGCATGATCGGGCCCAGGAGCTGAGATCCAAGCTCACTGGCAGATCACATGAACATAGTTCATGGCAAGGCTTGTATGGTACCTAGAATTCCCAGGATGCACTATTCTGCCCACTGTTTCCATGCATTTCCTTCATCTGGAATGCCCTATCAAACCTCCTTCTTTTGCCAAACGCCTACCCACTCCTCAAGACTCAGACAGCCCGCACTTTCTCTGCAAAGCCTGCTGTAACACCCTACCACCCGCTCACCTCTTCTTTAGCTCCAGAGCCCTGTGCAGACCTTTAATCCCGTACGTACATTTCATCTGGCTACAACGTGTTGTGTTTGATATTCTCCCCCACTAGACTTCAAACGAGCAAGGCCAGTAGTTTTTCTGTCTTTTATCTCTGCATTCCAGGACCTAATACAGTGGCTGGCAGGTGCAGTGAATTTTGCTTCATTGAATTAGTGAATGGATGGATATCCACTCATTGGAATCATTCTCTGTCTCTTAATGCTATTGTGACCACGGTCCTGCACTGTCCGGGATGGTTTGCACAAGTCACTTACAGCTATTAAAATTTTAAATAAGTTGACATAAAAATAAGACTTCAGACCCTGGCCCCACGAGTGCAATTTCAGATGTTCACTAGTACCATGTGTGTGCTGGTCTCCGGATCGCCGGCACGGAGGGAGAACGTGCCCGTCCCGGTAGCACGTTCTAACGGGTATTAGTGCTTTATCCTGCTGGCAGCTCCCCATTGGGAACAGTCCCTCTGTTTCTTCCCCTGAGGATTCCCCTGGTTTTCTCCACCTCAGCGTAATATAACACGGAGTTCCTTTCTTCAAACAACTTTGCTGATAGATTTCATTCTTCCTATTGGTCTGTGGCTCTGAGTTTAACGCATCTTTACGGAAAGCAGTTTGCTTTAACAGCTTGGATGTGGAAGGCTCTTTGAGACAAAGGCTGCAACTTGCTGGTTTAAATCCCACTCACACAATCGCAATTGCAAACCCCCTTATCCATGGTCATCCAGGATGTGGATCACACACAGCTTCACAGCTGATGTCTCCCAGCAAAGGTGGCTCTGGTTTGGGATCGCGTACAGAAATTTAACTGCTCCTCATGCTTCCGTGAGAACCTAAGACAACTGGTCAAAGCGTATTTACAAAAATATTCAGCTTTTAAGAAATGTTCCCTACATAGCGTCCTATCTGTTTCCCTTCCCATCCTCATTCACCGCCCCGTCCCCGAAGCCACTGGTCTCAGGAAGTAAATCCCAGTAGCAGCCATGCACCTGCCTTGTGCTCTGCAGCTGCGGGAAGCACCTTGGAGCACAGTCTCTGTGCTCGAGGGATGAGTCCTGGTGGTGGGCATTTCTAACGAGCTGAAAAATGAACCAGTAGATATGTCATTCTTTGAGCCGAAGTCACAGAGATTGTTTTCACGCTGCTTACATCGGTTCATATTCGGTAAGTTAAACCACACTCAGTAATCCCCTGTGTCATAACTTATACTGATTTATGATGGACCGTTCGTGGTAAGAGCTCTGACATAATTCACATTGGTCTCTTTTTAAGTCTTTCTCTCACGTCAAGTCCCTCCTCAGTTAAAAAATTATAAGTCCACGTTGAAAAGCCAAAGATAAACTAAAAACAGCCTTTTTTTGGGAGGGGGCGGATATGAATTCGTTGTAAGTTTTACTTATCCTCACACTGGTTCTGTAAGATGGGATCTGTAAGTGGTTAAGTGGAGTCCTAAAGTAAGAAGAGATGGGGAAGCGTGTGGCCGGCTCACCTTCCCCTGGCTCCTGGCTCACACCACTACCTTCTCCCCCCTTCCTGTCCCTCTCCCAACAGGGTCTCCTGTGCCCTTTCCCCGTCCTTCCTGTGCTCCTTCCTACGGAAATGAGTCATATTCCATGTACGGATATACCACATTTTGCTTATCCGTTCACCTGTCAGTGGACAAGAGCGTTGCTTCCATGTTTTGGCCTCTGTGACTCATACTGCTGTGAACACGGATGTACGAATATCTGTCCAAGTGCCTGCTTTCAAAGCTCTGGGACATGTACCCTAAGGTGCAATGGCTCGGTCAGATGATAGTTCTGTGTTGGAATTTTTAAGGAACTGCCTTATTGTTTCCCATGGTGGCTGCATCATTTATTTTCCCACCAGCAGCATGCAGGGGTTCCAATTTCTCCACACCATTTTTTTTTGTTTGCTTTGATAACACTCATCTTAATGGGCGTGGAATGATAGCTCATCGTGGTTTTTATTCTTTTTCTTTCTTTCTTTCTTTCTTTCTTTCTTTCTTTCTTTCATCTTCCTTTCTTTTTCTTTCTTTCTTTCTTTCTTTCTTTCTTTCTTTCTTTCTTTCTTTCTTTCTTTCCTTTTTCATTCTTTCATGTTGAGAGAGAGAGAGCTCAAGATGGGGTGGGAGAGGCAGAGGGAGAGAGAGAGAGACCCCAAGCAGGCTCCACACCCAGCACAGAGCCCAACGTAGGGCTTGATCTCACCCCGAGATCATGACCTGAGCGGAAATCAAGAGTCGGATGGTTAACTGACTGGGCCACCCAGGGGCCCTGATTTTCATGAACTTTTAAGGACTCCTCATATCTCGAGGACATCGGTCCTTGGCTTTGTTCTTCCAGCTTGTCTCTGTCTTGTCTCTCATGGCTCACTGACTCTTCCCTTCTCGTCTCTGCTCAACCTCTCCAGCTTGACCACCTCTTGGTTCACAGGCTCCTATCTTGATTTTCCAGGACCTTGATAGAATATTCCTCTTCCCTCTGCTGGGGTATCTCTGGACCTGTTGATTGATAAGAACAACCATTCTCATGCATTAAATAACCCTCCTGTGCACCCACCAGCCCTGCTCTTTCATCTGCCAGTGAGATCGGTACTAAAAGTCCCAAACATGACAAATATGGAAGGGACATTAGGGTTTTAATCGCACCAACACTGAATACAATGTCAGACAGCAAATTGTGCTAGATACCCACTAAGTTTTCAGTATTTATTAAATAGATAAGTATTTTATTTGTCATGCCCATAAAAATTAGGTCACATTTCACCTATTTTAGAGGAAAAGAGAAAAGAAAACCCTTTTTAATGGTTCTCACTATGAATTGCTGCAGGAAGAATTAGCCATCAATTTGAGTATTATACATAAAACAGCAATAAATATGATATTCACAATCTGAAATGAGCCTCATCAACCATTTACAAAGAACACCCCGTTTATTTAATGGGGCTGTGTTAATACATTGCTGTGAAGATAATGGCTCCAGACTGCTCATTTTAATGAGGGGACTGCCAGTGGGTAGACATTCAGTCTACTTTCATGACCCTACTGAGAAGATGGAATATTTGGGTTTTTTTTCTTCCTTGTATGGAATAAAATAAATAAATAAGATGGTAGCCTCCTTGCTGAAAGGTGTTGGATATGATTTACTTGGAGGGTCAAATTATGTCTATCTGGCCTTGTTTATTTGTGAAACCCAGCGTGTTCCGAGCACACTTACCTCCCAGCTTTGCAGTGGACCCAGGACCTGCAGCTGAGGGATCAGTCCTGTCAGACCACCCGCCCCCAATTCATGTACCTGTGAGCAGTTTGCCGCCTCCACCCCTCTGCGCTCCAAAGACCCTTCCAGAGACTCTGTCTTCATAGAGGCCTGGCATTGCCACAAAAGCCCTGCTTATTCACCGGAGAAAGTATCACTGAGCAGCTCCCCCAAATTATTCTGAAGTTCATTTTGAGGATTCACGAATCCTTTGGAATCTGATTAAGGACAAAGGTCTGGCTTTTCTTTCCCAGAGGTATGCAGTCTGTGGCTTGAACGGCAGAAGACAGCAGCAGGGTCTTGACGAGGAATCTTTCAATAACAGCAAAGACTGTGTTCCCCAACAAAGTTTTGTTTTTACTCACTGCTCAGCATCATCTCTGTATCGGTCCGACTCCAGTGTCTTCCCAGAATCTCATTGTCACACCAGATTTACTCTGGAGGGAAAAAAACCAATTAGTTATTTTCAGTATTTGGAGGGACAGCCTCCAGAATGGTGAGAATATATTTCTGTTGCTTCTAAGCCATGTCATCGATGGTGTTCTGTTGTACACGCCTCCCAACTGGTCTCCCAGGTTCTCATTTCCTCTCTGGAACTCAGAATGATCTCAACATACAAAGTGTTCACGTGACTCCTTTCCGGCTTCCTCCCTCTCATGTCCAAAGCCTCGCAGTGGCTCCCGTTGACTGACAGCAAAGTCCACACTCCTTCCCATGCCTCTGAGGGTCTGCAGGACCTCTCCAGTTTCTTCTCTCTCCATGACCACCGAAATCAGCTTGTCACCACCAACCCACCAGCCTACCTCAGGACATGTTTTCTCATCAGTGCTCAGGTGCAACTCTCATTCACTGATATCTTGGTTGCTTCACCCCTGCCTTGAGTGCACTGCTTACAGCTAATGTCCCGAGCAGCACCTGATGCGTGGAGGGAATCCATAAGTATTTGTTAGTAATGAATACTTGAATTCAGGAGTGGCCGGGGATTTAGGGTGGCTTGGCTTGCAGAATCTCAGTAACTGGAGAGGGAGCAGGAGCTGACGAATCTCCCAGAGGTCCCTTGGCATCTGCCCTTGAAATGAAATGGCGACACTCATGCTTTCTCACTTCTTTGACCTCTGAGTTCAAGGCCTTACACTTACTGGATCGGCAGCGCTCTTCGACATTCGCAGTCTGCTCCCTGCAGTGACCGCTGCCGGCTGCCAGGTGTGGGGGATGCTGGGAAAGGAGCCAGGCTCCAGCAGCTTCGACGGACCTCAAGCACAGCTTCACCTGGGCCCGACTTAGGGCTCGTCTGCTCACACGGCGTCACTTCTTTGCTTGGAAAAGAGATTTTTCCCCCGTAAGTTAAGAAGAAGGCAGAATAGTACAAACAAAGAGTTTCACCAAAGTCTGTGTTGAGCGCAAGCATGCCAGCAGCACGGGAGGCCGAGAAAGGCAGAGAGGGTTGGCCAGAGCCTGCCCCTCCCTGAGGAGTGACTGGTGGCAGGTGCGCCACCCGCAGCCCCTCTGCTGGCCCTGGCTGGGGGCAGCTCTGGAAGTGGCCCAGCTCTCCTGGGCTCTGGCTGGAATACATGGAGCAAAACCGCAGAACGGACCCGTGACCGGTTCACAAAGCATGGCTTCGTTCCGGTGAGAAGCTCCTCCTCGTATCAGCTTGCCAGCCCTTTGGCCATGTCCTCTGTTACGCAGAGTTCATTTCCACAAACGTAGATGCGAAAACTCAGGTTCTCCTAAGACCCCCAGGAGACACTATAACCTAGGACTGTTACTCATAACTTTCTTGTACTTGATGGAGGACGTCCATTACTGTCTGCTGCCCTGCATTTCCCTGGGCTGGAACTCCAGATGCTTCCACACTAACTCTCAGGACAGATGTGGGCGTGGTTGATGGGGTGCCTGATACAACACCCTGTCTGGTCCTGGGGCCCGTGCCTCCCGAGACAGCTGTCCTTCCCAGTCGCAGTTCATGTTGTCTCTCATGTTGCTCCATGCTTTTTGTTTTGTTTTGGTTTTTCTAATTTCATTTTGAGTTTCTTGGAAATTTGGAACATGCTAAGGCATGCTGACCCTGGGGGCTCTGAACGCAGGTATGGGAGACGGGCAGAGCTGTAGTTTAGAGAGTCGAGAGCCAAGGATTTGGGGTGACTGATCTGTCACTCAGATTGAGACCCTTATGGGATCACAAAGACAATATTCAGGATTCACTAGACCATCCTGAGAGAATTGGGATATATGGCTGCCCTAGAACCACGGTCTAGTCAGTACACATTGGGGCAAGGGACTGTCACCTGCAAGGATTTCAGATGTGAACAGAGAATTACAATGAAAGGGAAACAGTTTAGAACCACTGCATTTATAACAACTTTACTATCATTTTTAAGTGGTATTTTTTGCCTTTGTTTTTAACAAACTGCCTTTTGGGGGTGTCCGTACTTAGAGGCAAACCCTTGGAGGAATGATTCCTTAGGGGTGGGTGGCTTTTCAGGAAACAACATTTGGCGTCAGACTGCCTCAGCTCCACTCCCAGAGACCACTGTGCAAACTGTGCCTGTATTCTGAACTCCGGGGCCAGAGTCATACAGCTCACATGTCAGTGCAAGGATTTGAATGGAACAACCCTTCTCGGTGTTCCATTCAACACGTGCCCGGCACGTGTTGAGTTTTCAGGAAATGCCAGTACCTTTTCTGTTCCTCCCAGTACCCGACACTTCTCTGTGCCCTTGGACGGCTCACCTAGTCTGTCCCTACCCGTCCGGCCTCTGGAGACGCCCTCGGGTGTCACTGACCTGCATTCTTTTCCTAGCATCCTGATTTATTTCCAGCCTTCTGTTTGACCCTCCCAAATCCAGTGTAGCTGTTCTCACAGTTCAACACCCTGAAATTCAAGTTCTATTGTCTCTCACATGTGTAAACACCCCCATTGGTTCTCAGTCGCCCCCACGAAAATGTGAAGTCTTCAGCACGGCGCGGAGACCACTGCCGCTGGCTCTGTCGGCCCATGTGTTCCCCACGGTGGTTCCTTTTCCTCGTGGGGCTCCCACTCTCGGTTCTGACCAGGCAGCCCTGTTTGTTCTTCAAGCTCCAGACGAAGACACACATACCCTGCCAGGTACGACAGGTTCTCTCTCCTCTGCGCCCTCCTTGCCTTTCCCCACCCCCACGTCTACCTGGCGAGCACTAGTCCCTCTCTCACCTACACCCTGAGCTCCTTGATGGTGAGGACAACTTTTTTTTTCCATTTTTTTCTCTCCTGAACTGAACAGACATCACCCAAAAATATACACCCATCATGGAGAGAGTTGGTGAGTGAATGATTCAGCGTGATTTCCGTAGCACCAAATCCCATAGGCAGGGGTGGGGGTGGGGGTGGGAGTGGGCACATGGAACGGACCCCACCTGCTGTGTCCTTGAAGTGTCGTACTGTATTTCACCCTCTGCTCCCTGACGTTGTTCTCCTGTCTTTTACTGCTCTTCATCTGTCCGTATGTTACTGGCTAGGAAGTTTATTTTTGATTATTATAAATATTTCTTCAGTGTCTACTGTGTGTTATTGAGGATAAATGTATGAGCAAAAAATATTACGAGGCATTGCTTCATGGAACTTACATGGAGTCAGAGGTCTCTGCGTCGAGAATGTTTGACTTGGCTTTGGAGAAGGAGCAAAATGGTTTATGGGCAACGTCAATGACCTTGAGTGACCTTGTAATATTTATTTTTGTGACTCAGGGTTCTTGTTTGACTTATTTCTTCATTCTCTTTTTTATTCTAGTTGAAAAAGGTAGCCAACTTGCTGCTGTCCCCATAATCACAGTGATAGCAACCTCTGAAATATCAGGGCCTCCACACAGCAGACGTTCATTTCTTGTTCATATCACAGTCCAATGAGGGTCGATGACTCTCCAGTGAGTCCTCTGAGCAGAAGGGTCCTAAGGTGGTTCTGCTGGCAGTGAAGCCCACCTGGAACCCTTGGCTCCAGAGGATAAAAACACAGGCCAAACCTCTGAGTGAATGACAGCTTTTGCTCACTTCCCATTGGCCTGACCCTCATTCCACAGATGCAACCTAAATGAGAGGGTCCCAGGAAGCCAAGGGCAACAGCTGTTTGGTAAGCACCAACAGTAATACCACACTAAGGTATTCTGGATTTCTTTAAGAAGAAAGTATTAAGTACACGTTTTATAGGCTGTGTTTGACAATACCAGATTCTAGTGGGAGCAAGATACAAAATTAAAGAGAAGAAGGTAGAGCTTCTATATCAGCCTCTGCCACTAAGCAGTGGGCACGGTAGGTGGGCCATAGGGTGGCTTGGGCTTTCCATTTTCTCACCAGTAAAGAGATGAGGTTGGATTCAATGAGCGGTAACGTCCATTTTTGCTTTTAAAGTCTCCTTTCTAGGAGCTGGCAATTCAACTGGAAATGTAAGATGAAAGAAAGCAATACTCTGTTAAGACATTTAGAATTCCTAAATGAAGATATGAGCAGAACAGAACTGGTTTCACCAGGTGGTGAGGCACCATTTATTATAAACAAAAGAGCCCTCTGGCTCCTACAACCAAAACGCAATGGTGACTTACACATGCTAACAGTATCTCGTAGTCTCATGTTTCAGTTTTGATATGTTCCCATAGCTTGACTGCTTTTATGCTTGCACATAGGATGACATTCTTCATTTGGAATGCATGGGGTTTCTTTCAAACAAGTAAGTTTAAGTTAGGGGAGGAGTCAGCAGTTGTGTGTGTGTGTATGCGCGCGTGAGAGAGAGAGAGAGAGAGAGAATGCCAGACGGTAAATAATTGAATGAAAGCTCTAGGCTTTGCATTGCATAAATCTCTGTTCAACTAATCATCTCTGTGGTTTTGGTGCAAAAGCAGCCATAGACAACATGTAAATAATTGATCATAGCTGTGTTCCAATAAATCTTTATTTATAAAAGTAGGATATAGGCTGGATTTGACCATAGTTTGGTCAAACTAATACTAAGCTATTTCCATCCTAGTTCTGTGTGTCACTAGTGGAATATTTGTTTTTAGGATGATCTTCACGTAGTGTAATTAAAGTTCTTTAGAGTGATTTCTTAATGACTTTATCTTCTATTGCTCTGCAACAAAACAGGGGCTTAAAACAATGCACATTTATTATCTTACAGCTTCTGTGGTCCGGAAATGCAGCGAGTCTCATTCAATTCTGGGCTCGGGGTCTCTAATAAGATGCAATCAGAGTGTCCTTTCAGGGTTCACCGGGGGTGGGCTTGCCAGTGGTTGTCGGCAGGAGTCAGTCCCTGGAGGACCATGGGACAGAGGCTTCAGCGCCTTGCCACGTGGGCCTCTCCACGGAGCAGCTCACTTCCACATGAGAACTGGCTTCCTCTCCGTGAGCGAGGGGGAGCCAGGGCAAGACGCAAGTCTCGCTCGGCTGGGGAGGGGCATCTTGCGACTCCTGCCATCATCCAGTCGCTGGGGGCCGTACCGAGGAAAGCTGTGAGCACCCATAGCTGATGATCGTCAGGCACTTTCAGCAGCTGTCCTGCCTCAAGGACCAACCGATTCAAGGCAGTTTGGGGCTCTTCTGCTGGACTAATGATTCATGTGCCAGGTTTATGGAACTTCTAGAGGAAGGAATAACCAGTCATTTGCATAATTGAATTCCTGTTTGTAAGGATTTTTTGAAGACGCAAATTAACATGACTAAGTATGTATCTAGAATAAAAATCACTTAATTGAATGCTTCCCCAGAAAGGTATAAATAAACTTTGTTTCACAGAGTTGATTTTTCTGTAGGCAGTTTTCTAGGATTAGTTACCTGGAGAACAACTAAATATACAAAGGAAACGGTATCACAGGCTACAAACACCAGGCAACTTCCCATTACCTCAGCTGATCAATTTCAACAGTGTGACAGGTGGCACTTGAGCCCTGTGAAAGAATGGACTCGGTACTATTCTTGTAATAATAAGGGACACTCTGTCCTTATATGAATAAACATCAGAACATCAAGAAATAAAGCCAAGGAAGGGGGAAGAAACCAAAACCAAAACCAAAACGGCAACAGAAAGTTGTAGCCACATTGTGAGATAAAACCAGTCTTAAACAGTTTGCAAAACAAGGGCATTTCATCACCTTTATTTATGGACTTCATGACAACGGGATGCTAATATGCCATGCACTAAAAGAAACCCTGTAATTGGTCCTCAGGAACATCTGGGGCATGAACCAGCAGGCCGCAGGTGAATGAGCTGCCTCAGCCCAAGCCTTAACACTCGGGGGTGCTAACTGGCTGGGTGTGCATGGTGGTAATTTCCCATTCACCTCCAGATCCTGCCGGGACCTATCCAGGATGCAGGAGACATGAGGCAGTATGAATAGAAGTCCTTATTTCTGCTATTACTGTATACTAATGTGGAAACGATGCTTATTTTCATTAGACCCTGAAGGAACACAGTTTCCCAGACAGCGCAGAGGCACCTGTTAAATCATTCAGCATCAGAAAGGTTAAATATTCATCTCTGGCTTGCATTGTAATAATACGCCTCCCAGAGTCAGCTTCTCCAGACAGAATTGGCTCCCACACACTGACTGATGGAGGCTTTGGAAATCTGGAAGTTATTCCCATGACAGCAACATTTTCTTCGGCCAAAGATCTACAGACTGGACACAGAGGCTCTTTCCTGGTGGTGGTCCGAGTCTGTTGCAAAGCAGGGTCTGTTGCATGTCACAAGCAGGGTACAGACTCCCTCAGGGTCTGAGGTCGCACAGTGCCCTCAACACCCAGTGACTGGACATTTCACTTTAGCAAAATGGAGGAGAAAGTCTGGAAACGAGTACCACATGAACTCAGGGCCTTCAGTAGTCCCTTGTTGTCAGAATATTCTGTCCAGCTTTGCACTATCTGGCCCCTGTTCAGCTCCCCCAGGGTCATTTTTTATGATCCAAGAGCATGGCGCTCATTTTATTTCTTCTCACACACTCTGGGATTTCTCAGCTCCTGGTCTCTGCCAGGAATGCACTCCCATTCTCTCTTGAAAACAGTCAACTCACAAGCAGCACTGAAAAGTTGGCTGGGATCTCACTTCTTCTAAAAGGTCTTTCCCTATACGTTTTCTCTTCCCAGGTCTCCTAAACCATGTGCTTCCTCCACTGTCCTTCCATATTATTCCCAAGCACTTTTGTATACATCTTACCCAATAGACTTGCTTCTAGAGGCAAGAACTTTTCTATTTCTCTCTGTCCACCAATCCCAGAACAGAGTAGAATGAATGAATCATTGAGTGAATGAATGAATGAATACAGTCAGTAGAAATGCCACAAAAGACTAACACTCAACAGCAGCATTAATAGCAATAATGATGATAATGATGACAATGGTATTGAACAACAGTGGTGAACACGTGTGAGGAATTTCGTTAAGAATACAGAACCACATACTTCTGTGCTGTAATCTTGCTGCAGAAAGAGAGTTTGCCTCTGTGATAGCTAATGAAGTTATTCATCAGGGCACCAGTGAGATCAGCTGTGGTATGTCAGGCTCCAAGGAAGTCCGGAGCCACATTTACAATCAGATGACATCCCTGCACCAGCCCTTAGGCATGAGTATCTGCCTTCTCTTCCACCTTACTTACCCTCACCCTCTTTTTGCTTTTTGCTCTGATTTTCATGTCTCCCAGTATTGTCACCGGGTTGAACTGCTTGGGAAAGGGCTGGTGGACTTGGCCAGAACTGTCGACAGGAGCCCAGTGCAGTGGACTCTTCTCTGAGTGCCCTTGGAAGGTGGGTGTGGCCTCTGTCCGCACGTGACTGAGAGGACAAGATGAGGAATGACTCACTCTAAAGGAGAGGGTGACTCAAGTCAGAACACTTGACACTTGGACCTTCCGAGACCTCACCCCTGCTCATCACTCTGGATGCGGGAAGAGAGGCTGGTGGGGAGGGGGGAATGGCCAGACAGCCAGGGGTGCCCTCGTGGACTGTCAGGAGCATTTAAGTGAGTGACTCAGGCAATGTTTGTCCTCAAAACTGCTAGCGGTCTGCCCGTGGTCACACTCCGTGAGTGCTAGCCATCCCCACCGTCTACATACAAACATGCCTAAATTTAAGCTCTGGCGGGTTTTGGTGATGGCAGAGGTCAGGAGGGTCACAACAGATGGGCAGGACGAAGGCTTCTTCACAGAGCTGAGCCTAAGGATAGACCACTCATTTAGCAGCATTCTCTAAATATCATTGCCGTATCTTTGGAAATGCATCTGCATAGAAACACATGATCGTTAATACAAGCGGTTCATCTTAGAAAGGTTTTGCTTTGCTTTTATTTTGTACGGAACATACACCGTGGTGTCTGGGAACACTGGAACCCATTCTAGTTTTAAAGCATGTACTTACATATGGTATTAGCTGAGGGACAAATGTCACGACTACCAAACCTGATAAAAAGATAATAAAAAAGGTATTTTCTTTTGCTCTGCGTAAAAAACACATTCACCCTGAGATACACTCTTAGCAACGTATCACATTATTGAGTCCAATAACTTCAGAGAAAATATTCATTCAAAACAGAAGGGAATAGGGAATACATGTGTAAAACTTCCAGGGAAAAATCCTTTCACTAAAAGAGATGAACTTTCCCCTACCTCTTTTCAACTGTCTGCTCTCATTAAACTGCTCACAGGGATGCAAACATACCCACATGCCTGCACACGCATACACACTCCATAACCAGGCGAAGGAAGTGGGTAATTCTGGCTCCTTTCAGGCCATTTTTTGAGGGAGAACCAACATGGCTTCTGAAGGGAACACAGCAGGAGATATTCTCCAGTCCATCTGCCACTGACCATTCATTCTTAGTTGCCAAATCCATCCCTCTTCCTGACTGGGATCAATGGCCTGTGATAAAAATTAAATGCTGTCTTCAGCCTCCAGATTGAGTGATTTCAGGTCTTTTCCTCTGGGGAGCACCTGCAGGACTGCTCCCTGACCTTGAATTTCAGGCTTCCAGGCTTGTCACTGGAGCAGCCACGGGGAGAATGTGTCGCCATCTTGCTCTGGCATCCCCTGACTTCCCCCCACCCCACAACCCCCTCCCAGCCAGAGAAGTACCTCAGAGTATATGGAAAATATCATGTCAGAAAGCTGCCTGGCTCATCTCATCCTGTGACTCCATTTCTGTCTTATATTCTTGGGTTTCCATTCCAGTTCTATCATGAGCTACGATAGTCTGGGGGAAAAATAACTTCACTCTAATATGAGGTCATTATATTAAATTATTCAGGTCAGATTAGGGTCCAACTCATTCCTAGTTATAAACCTTTAACCTTTTTTGCTAATGTTTAAAAAAGCCCTCCAATATATTATACAATGAATGTGTTCAATGACAATCATTATTTCTCAGGCTAGCAAATGAACACATCTAAGTGTCCATAGATTCAAAAATGTGTTAAATAATTTATGTCCTTGGATTAAAGAATTCTTGAGACACAGAAAAGCACTTTCCCTGTTTCAGTTGTTTCTTTACACTGATGACCAAACGGTCGACCCTCAGCTCTGTACAGAAGGAGATGTTGCTAGAGTTCCAGAATGTGGGTTGACTTCAATTTACTATCAGGCAGCAGTCAAGGTCACTTAAGTTATGGAAGTGCTACATATTTTTTATGCCAATTTCAACTTTAGGGATATTTCAGACACAATATTAATCCTGCCAAAGTCTATATTAACTTTTATGAAGAAACAGCCTGAAATTAGATTTACTCATTTAAATCACCTGGTTTTGGCTAATTTTGCCTAGTTTTACATATCTATATCTGTAATGTTATTGTGTAAACACGTGAAAATCATTCCCAGTTCTACTATGGGAAAAGAGAACATTTTATTGTAAGTTCTTATATAAACAAGGGATAACATGCAGGAGAGTATCCATTTCCCTGCTAAAACTTCAGGACAGAAATATCAGTGGCTCACAGAGCTAAGGTCAAAAATCAGCAGACCAAGCAAAACCTTAATTTTATTTCTAGTGGGTTCCTTAATCAATGGCATGGATTCAATTTTCAAGCCACATTTTCAAAGGCCCATTTTTACCTAAGGCCTGGTTCAAATGCTCAATCAATAATCATTTAAATGTGCAGCTAATCTCAACAAGATAGTGATCTCACTCTTGAGTCAGCATTTGGGTGATAAGAACAACTGATAGTTGTAATTGGTTTGCAATTTGAAAAATTAATCTTTGCTGAAAGTTTTTTTTTAATATTGAAAAGAATTAAATGGACTTTTTTCTCCCAGCAGGACTGAGAGTCTCCTTCTTATAAATTTCATCTATCTTGGCTATCCATCACATAAACTATTATTTTACATTCATAGGACATTCAGAAAGTACTCAGACCGACAGACTCTTGCGATTATAACATCTGGACACAGCCATGGAGGCCCTTTTCTCTGGGCCACTGCACTTGACTCAGATTACTGCTAATGTGCATTTCAAATATACATAGTGAAATGTGCCATGGGGACAGGGGAGGCGAAGGAGACTCAAAATGTATAAACCATTCAAACACTAATCTTGACAGTTTCATGTGGAATAAATATTTTTTACTATATGAATCCTCTAAAATATCTGCAGAAAAGTCAAGATCTGCAAAAGCTAATATTAAGAATATTATTTGTTTAATGAATATAGAAGGATATCAAATACAGTGGGTGGGGTGAGAGCATGGGTGGGAAGTGCCCATAGGTGTTAGCACCAAAAAACCTACAGTTGAATTTTACCCCGCTGCTGATTAGCCCTGAGGACTGGCCCAAATGCCTGAGGTCCATGCTTGAATTTGCCGTGAGTGTCACTGCACCTCCCGGACCCAGGAGAGTCTGTGACATACGGCATGCACTCAACACCGTCTTTTGGTGGGAATGCAAGTCGGTACAGCCACTCTGGAAAACAGTGTGGAGGTCCCTTAAAAAGTTAAAAATTGAGCTACCCTATGATCCAGCCATTGCACTATTGGGTATTTACCCCAAAGATACAGACGTAGTGAAGAGAAGGGCCATATGCACCCCAATGTTCATAGCAGCTCTGTCCACAATAGCTAAATCGTGGAAGGAGCCGAGATGCCCTTCAACAGATGACTAGATTAAGATGTGGTCCATATATACAATGGATTATTATTCAGCCATCAAAAAGAATGATTTCTTAACATTTGCTGCAACATGTACAGCACTGGAGGAGATAATGCTAAGTGAAATAAGTCAATCAGAGAAAGACAATTATCATATGGTTTCACTCATTTATGGAACATAAGAAATAGGAAGATCAGTAGGAGAAGGAAGGGAAGAATGAAGGGGGGGTAAACAGAAGGGGGAATGAACCATGAGAGACTGTGGACTCTGGGAAACAAACTGGGGACTTCAGAGGGGAGGGGGTGGGGGAATGGGATAGGCTGGTGATGGGTAGTAAGGAGGGCACAAATTGCATGATGCACTGGGTTATATGCAAGTAATGAATCATGGAACACTGCATCAAGAACTGGGGATGTACTGTATAGTGACTAATATAACAAAATAAATATTATTTAAAAAAATAAAATAAAAAAATAAACACCATCTTTGTTGAAGATGTAAATGAATAAGGCAAATCAGATTCCATCTCTGAGCCTCACATTTCTGACCTGGGAGCAGCGTCCAGGCTAGACAAGTGGAAATGCAGTAATTTGAGAAACTACAGAAGCATTTGGCCTTAGCGTCAGAAACTTACTTCAGGAGGAAGTTGCGACCCCAGTTCCAATCGAATGTCTCCGGGCTTGAGGGGGACCATGCTGGGAAAGGGTATATGTGGGTTTGCGAAGAGAATAAGGAGAAGTCTTGACAAAATACCTTTGTCTAAGTTTCACAGATTTTTTTTTTCTTGGCGCATCATGTCTGAGGACTCAGCCCGATCGTTCTTCTTTGATCTCCAATCCCTTTGGCTTCTGCTGTGTTCAGCCAACTTGACTCCTGAACCTATTTTGCCCTATGACTCCCTCAACGTGTCAGCCTTTCACCAGCCTGTGATCCATCCATTCCTCAGGGTGAGCTCCCCTGGTCTTTCAATGGCTTCACCTTGACACACTGTCACCAAAAACACAGTTTGAGACCAGAGCTGCTAAATCAATTCAAATCAAATCAAATATTTGCGATTTGTGCCACTTTTCTAAGTAACTTTGTTTCTGTATAGACCTTCGTCATCTTGAAGACTCTGAATCTATCACTCTCATTTTCCCCTTTCTGTAATGGATAACTTCGCTCCCCTGATATTGGGTTGCCAATAGGGTACAGAGGCAGTGACTGTCCGCGTGGAAGTATGGCTCAGGGAGAGTAGCTCAGCTTCTTTCCTCAAGGAAATGGTTTGAGTTGAATGGGGAAAGATGTACTCAGAAGGTTGTTCATAGAACCATAGATTTATATGACATTCTGTATTGAACCGGCTATTCGAGCTTATGTCTCCCAGGCACTGTGCTGGGCAGCGGGGACGAGAGAGCATAGAACCTTCTGTTGTGGAAACTGTAGCCTCGTGGGATGAAAGCACAGCTGTCAGCGGGGCTGTGAGGAGCGCGTGGACGTCTGAAGGAACAAGGCGGAATGTCACTTGTCAGGGAGGTCAGAGAGGCCTTCCTCAGCCATGAATAGGCTGAGATCTGGTGAAGAGTAGGACTTGGATAGAGGAAGACGTCATGGGCTGGGGGACGTCCAGGCAGAGAACGTGGTCAACAGCACGAAGTCAATGGGCACATTTGTGAAGAAGATAACAAAACGCAGCCATGTGCAGGGCAGGGCAGGGCAGGGCAGGGGAGACATGATGTACTAGGTACCGTTTACCAGTGGTATAGACATTATCTAACTTAATTCCACAGCAGTCTCTGATGTAATTCTTGTCCCAATTCTAGAGGTCATGAAAGTGACAACTGCTCGCTGCTGAAGAATCGAGACCTGGACACCCAGACCCGTGTGACTCTTACCCGCCGTGGCGAGCCTTAGATCAGAAGGGAGCACAGGTCTGGAGGAGACGTAACCACACATTCCCTTGGAAGGAGTTGTGTGGAAGTATAAACAGTGAGAAGGGTACAGCGGAAAGAGACAGAAGAGAGGGAGGTATAGAGTACGTCTAAGAGATTTCAGATAAATCCGGGGCCTCCGCACGTCCTCATGCAGGTGAGAGAGATTCCCAGAGGGATCAAGGGTATACCACACAGGTAACATGGAAACTCGACCTCTGATTTCTTTCTTGTTTTTGTGTTTCTTAATAGAAATACAGGCCTAAGGGGGAAAAATGTTACTGATTTGCAGGAAAATCTAGATTTTTTTTTCTTTCATAAATGAAGGCTACTAAAAACTTCTGAATTTCTTTCTCTCTTGAGTCCTCTTGGTCCAAGCTTACTGTTACTTTTCCATAAATAATTAGATTACTGCGACCAGTTTAGATAGCCATTCTGATTATGACCTATCTGCTGGACTCTTCTTAGCTAAGAGCTGACAAACTGCTTTTGATTTTCCTGGGAGTTACTATGTACCCACTGAAAACGGTTCGGATGGAGCTTGCGTATCATCATATTCAGATGTGCTTCTGCTCCTGGTATTTCCTTCTCAGTAAGAAGGTACGTCGTTTCTCACCGGCAAGCACCGTGCTATGGTGGGTACAACATATTCGTAATCAAAACATGCTCTTTCAAAGAGTTCTCACAACAACATCTCTGGGTTAAAACAACAACAAGGACAACAAAGACTTGGTAACTAGCCTGTAATTATACCCCAGGAAAAGTGGAATTAGAAGATAGTATTCTCCATAACCAGTAATCAGATCCCCACTCTTGGTGCTGGGTGCTCACTGTTTCCTTCCCCTTGGCGTCTTTTTAAAGATCAAGTAACCCTGATGGAAGATTTCCAAAGAAAACCCAGCTGCTGCCTCTGATGATTTCTCAGTGACCCACAGATAACCAAACTCACGCGCTCTTCGGCATGAAATGGGTACTGCATGTCTCCCATTATGAGTCATTGAAGATTTGATTCTTAAGATTTGATTTGAAAATTTCTGCCTGACCTATCAGGGAAGATTGATGGAAGATGGGAGTGAGAATCTATCCTTGCACAATTTAAGTTGAGTAGAGACAGCTGAGAAGTCCTTTTAAGCTGTTAGCATTTTCCAAGGCTCAACAAAAATCACCTTTCCATAAATAAATACACACTCCTGTATTTAGTGTGTTGAAATAGGATGAAGGTAAGTATAGGCACACATCGCCCAAAATATATTCTAAGAAACACTAGCCTGGAGACACACCCAGGGAAAAAAAAATCTTCCTGATGCATGTGAATTTGAGTAAGGCTGTGTGTGTTATTCTCTTAGAGATTCATGGTAAACTTTAGCATGAAGAAGGCTTAATGGATTGCAATCCAAAGAATCCTGTTTCAATATCTTAACCCAACATTTCCCAGATAATTGCTTAAGATAAACAATTTTCATGACAATGACTATTCCATGGAGCATCTTTTAAATAATGCTTTTAGAGGTGAAAATTGTGGGCCATTGTCTTCATATATATATATATATATATATATATACAAATATATATTTTTATTACATATATTTTTTGTTTTATATATATTTTTATACATATATGTATTATAGATACATATATACTTATATACATATGTATGCAATATAATATATTGTCATGTATGTTATATATATTATATATAATAATATGTTATATTATATATAGTATGTAATTAAACATATTATACATATATAATTATATATACAATATGTCATATTATATTATATATATATTACTGGTACTATTTACCTGTCTTTTCATTAAAAAAATACAAAGCTAGAAGAGACTTAGAAGTTAGCCCCTGATCTGACACCTGTAATGTGGACTGGAGCATCAGTCCATCCCCTGCAAATTCACAATGGGCTAATTTCCTTTTGTCATTTTAGTCACAATTACAGGATCAGAGGATGCGTGCTGTTACCCTAGCCTATACCCTCCTTGACCTTGTGTGTAAACTGTAACAACTGTCTTTCCAGAAGATTTTCCCATTTATGTCTCCCTTTCTGTGCTCCTTGTTAATCCGAATCCTTTCTGTTTTCAAGGTCCATAATAAATCCCATCTCATTTTAAATACTTTCCTGAAGGTTTGTTTCCACGTGGTTTAGTTCAACAAACATTTATTATTTGCGTAATTCATGCTTGACTGAACTGTGAGCCAGAGGTGCAAGAAGGAGCCAAGCCCAGCAGGGAAGACAGCCCCACCAGCAGCAGAGCAAGAGCATGCCGTGGGCGATTCGGGAAGGATGTCAGTGTAAGGAGCCGTACAGAGGACGACGTAGTTTTATGCCCATTGAGGGCCGAGGTTCCTGCATGGCTGTGTGTCTTGGATCCGCTTAGATTATTGGGTGTGACTTCAGTACCCCTTCTTGGAATATGCATGTGCACACACAAGCACATTCATATAATAGACTTCCAAAGGAAACCAAATATACTGTTTTGAAATACAGGTATAAAAATAGTTTCAGAAATTTGTGATAATAAATAAATGGGCTTCTTTATTAATGCATTAAGTAATTAACTAATAAGATTTGGTGTTGTCACTAATAACTACCATAATTTTGAAGACAGGGAATATTTTAAGATGGGCAACAATTGTAATATGGTGTGAAAATATCTCTTATTCAACCTATGGATGGAGTCACAAGAACTCGTAAGTGCCTGTGGTCTGTGGCCGGTGTTCACTGAATGTAGATTTCAGTTGGAGGCTAATGAACATAAAAAAAGCATTATTTTATATTCGAATTTATAGATCCCTCCTGAAATTTATACAAGGACTTCCTATGGTTAAAAACCCTGCATATTGGGACTACCAGGGGAGCAGAACCTTCAGCCAGAATCAAGGGACAGTTTGTGAGAGATGAGGAACAGCTGTCCTGGTGGACAGAGGAATTCAGGGCATTCGACAAGCCTGAAAGAACAGGGTCAGTAGAGCAAATACGTGTGACTGTGGATTGTTGACATATGACTTACAAAAGAAGTGAGGTGCTTAGTGAGATTTAGAAATAGATAAGGAACAGAATGTGAGGGCTTTTTCTGACATTGGTGAGTTTTTGTCATCACTAATCTAATTTTTTTTCAAATTTAAAGAAAAAACACATATGTGTATATATATACATACATATGACATGAATGAGAAAATATCATATATATGCCATAATACGTATGCACATGTAGTACATAGAGAAATGTGTGTATCTCCCTGATTAGGTCATAAATTACTAAAGGCACATTTGTGTCTCACATTTTTTTGTATGTTTCTCAGTGCAACATTCTGCCAGTCACAGATGTCCGATAAATCCTGCTTTAGTTATACCCTCCTGAACAGTTTTCCTGATGACTCACGCTAGGAACTATGTATCAAATGTTAATCCTTGACACTAATTCTAAATCAAGCTGTTTGTTTAAAGAAATATTCAGACATAAAGGTGAAGATCTATGCAGTAAGATGCTCATTGTGCCAAGGAGGCATTGGAAACCAACTGCACAGGAAAGAGCACAACGAGGAACTGGCTGAAGAAATGATGACGTAGGCACATGATGGGACATGGAATATTACGTAGTCATTAAAATCATGCGAAAGGATTTGGAAAACACGGGGACATGTTTGCGATATTTTTGACTTGAGAAGGTAGCAGTATAGTAAATACAACATGGGGCCAAATTCGTAGACTTACACACAAATTTAAAATGTAAACCGAGGTAACTCAATGAATTCTTGTGTGAAAGGCAAACTGCTCCTGGAGAGAACAACCCAGTGGCCACGCCCAAAGCCCACACACTCACCCCTAGACTTCACTGCATTTCAAGATGTCCTTTCCTAAGTCAACCTGTGCTGAGGAACAAAGCATATTTGCAGAGTGCCCGATTTAGAAGAACAGTTTGCAGCTGAATAACTGTAGAAAAAAAAAGACCTAAATTAGGGAAAAAAAATGTAGAGGGGCGCCTGGGTGGCGCAGTTGTTAAGTGTCTGCCTTCAGCTCAGGGCATGATCCCAGGGTGCTGGGATCGAGCCCCGCACTGGGCTCCCTGCTCTGCTGGGAGCCTGCTTCTTCCTCTCCCACTCCCCCTGTTTGTGTTCCCCCTCTTGCTGGCTGTCTCTCTCTCTCTCTGTCAAATAAATAAATAAAATCTTTTAAAAGAAAAAAATGTAGAACTTTCTCATACCATTCAGAGAGCCTCCAAAATGGATCCCAGCTTCACGCCCTGTTCTCACGTTTTCAGGCTGTCGGCCTTAGGTGAGATGCTCTAGGCGGTCACCTGGGTGAAGGGGAGGTGTGGAGACCCCTCCGGCTTTTTACTGGTGCTGAAAATTGTTGCAAAAAGAAAGAAATGTGAGTTTGAATGCCTTCACCATAAGATTTAATGGCTAATAACCAGATCTTACCTGAGAGGTATTTATAAGAACTGGGAAGGACGGGTACATGGGAAAATGCATCAGGGAGGCAGGAGCAAACCCAGAAAAGGAGGCTGGCAGCAACCCCCCAGGTTCTCCCTGTCCTTCCTCCTTGAAGCTGAGCCATACCCAGACGACGGACTCCGTGGGGAGATTGAGCAGCAGAAATGAGTTTAGTTTCCCGGGTGTACAACCAGCTCTGCCTTCCAGAAATGGGCTATTCTTCACATTCTAAATGAGAAGACGAAGCAAGGAAGAACCATTAATTATACTTTTGAGCTCAGGGTCTAAATAGATTAAGAAAAATGTTCGCTACTGTGATACTTGCCAGTTTAATAAAAACTGGCATACGAAACAAGGTGAAAGAAAATTTGAGTACCAGAAAAAAAGACAATTGACCCATCTGCTTTTCTGTTCTTAATCCTGTGAAGATTTGCAAAGTGTGCAAAGCTCCCGGAGCCGGCCCAGGGTCTCTGGCCCTCTGGCCCTGTGCACGTTACTTCCTCCCCAAGGCAGGGTTCAAATTTCTCTTCCAATATCTCCTTGTCACAGGTGCGGGCTCGTGCTCATGACTGATAGGCCTGGCTCTAGCTGGGGACTCGTCCTCAAGCCCTCGAGGCTGAATCGGGTGTCCCTTTGGGTTTCCCACACGGTCTCATGGGCCTCCCCACCAAAGAACTTACATTAGTTTCTTCTGTTCCCTCCGTGAGGCCACAATATGCCTGCATCAGAGGCTTCTGACCCCTGCCGAGACCCCCTCAGGCTTCCCCAGTTCTGCTCTGCCAGCATGCGCCTCACGCCTTCTCCGGGGCTGCTGACGCCATGCCATTCATACATGTGGGGCCGCTGACACACACACGAACCCGATGTTTGACTCGCAGCACTCTGGAGCCAGTGGGAAAATCTGTCCCGAGAAGCAGTCACTTCCATCGCCTCTTCCAAGGTTTGCTGTTCTATGCAGAGATAAACTACAATTATGCATGCATGTGAATAAAAAGGCCAAGCCTCTAAGGAAAGGCCGAAGACAAAACTGCAAAGCAAGCAATACGGACTTGTGTCCACCGTCACGAAATGCAAGAGACACACACCCCTGCTTGTTTCTAGAGCGCAGGATTTCTTCTCAGCTCCTGAAGATGTAGACGGATTGGAAGGGGTCCAAATGGCAAGGATACTGGTTCAGGAGATGGAGGGACTGGGTCGGGGAAGGGGGCAGGAGAACCAGCGCTAAGCTTGGCTGGGGTCCAGCTGTGGGAGGGGGTGCCCCTGACATAACATACAGCAAGGGTAGGAGTTCCACGGGGCGAGAAGAGCTAATCTGCTCTTACACCAGAAGGTATGACCTAAAAGAGTAGGAATAAAGAGGAAAATATCTCAACGTGCTCAGAGATAGTGCCGATAGCTCGACCATATTGGCAGTTAGCTCACTGCAGACAGAGAAATCCTGAACCTGAAACACAGAGGTCAGGGGGCAGAGGATGTCATGAGGGTTGTCCTTTGCTTCTTGATGCTAGAACCCCACCCACGAGGCCAGAAGATGGCATCTGAGCTTAGTGCCTCAAAAGGACTCGACAAAACGAGCCCCAGGGCATTTGTTCACGCAAGGACTGTGATTATGAGTTTAATCTACAGGTGATTGTACTAGAAAACCCAGCAGAGTGGACTTGGCTGGAAAGAGGCCTCCCAGACTTACAGGGCGATTTTGGACACGCTCATCCCCTGCATGATCTTGATGAAATCACATCACTTTTCTGATCCCAGAACAAACAAGGACATCTTCTAAAAAGTCCACCCTATAGTCTCTAGGTCTAAAATTTCACTTCTCCCTCTGACAATTTCTGAAAAATAAGAACAGCCAAAGCCCACACGGCTCTTTAGTCAGAAGTGAGCTGTATTTTCTCATGTTCACATGTAGCTTGGACTGATAGATCTCACTGGCTTATGCAAGAGCTCTTTTCTTTTTTGTTTGTTTGTTTTTGCTACATTTTGAGATCTTAAAGAAGAGGGACTCTTTTTTTTTTTTTAAGACTTTATTTATTTGAGAGAGCAAGCCCATGAGCTGGGGGATGGGGCAGGGGGAGAGGAAGAAGCAGTCTCCCTGAGTTAAGGAGCTCGATCCCAGGACCCCGGGATCACGACGGAGCCAAAGGCAGACACTCAACTGACTGAGCCACCCAGGTGCCCCAAGAGACTCTTTATAATAATGGGGGAACCTAATATACATGGATTGAATCCAGCAAAATGACAAGAGCTTTGCAGGGTCTGCAATGCCTTACAGGGTCCAGGCCCTACTCCGAGGGCTCAAACTCTACTTTTTTCTCACCTGTTCACGTGGTTCCAGCCACACTGCCTTTCTTGACTACTCTCCATCCACGAGGCTCATTCCTAGGAGGTCACCTGCTTGGAAGGTCCTGTCCCTACAATGCCACCTCATCCCCAGTCTCCGTCAGTTGAAACCGCACCACGAAGTTCAACGCCGTCATAGATTCGGGCTGTGCGACCCCACAGCCGGGCCTGACATGTCCTCCCTACACGCTCTGCCTGGCTTGCTTCTTCTCTGGAGGCCCAAGGTTGTGATTCCAAAACACTCCTTTGCAGAAGCGAGTTGGGCTGGCTGTGTGGCCCCCCCGGGGAGCTAGTGAAGAGTACGTTGACCCTTGTTGCCTCCGCCCAGACGCTTGATGGGCAGGACCAGGGAAGTTGAGACTTTGCTTTTCACCTGGCTTTCCAGGTGTGTGGTCAGGTCAGCGTGGGAGAACCAGAGCCTAACATCCAGGCTGTTTTTTGGTTTCTTTGTGTCCGTGCACTTATCTCATGGAGCCTGCCAGCCTGGGAGAGCCCGGAGACGTCCTCGCCTTACCTTTGTCTCCCCAGTGAGACAATAAGACCTGCCACTCTGGATGTTGGTTTAATAAATGCTTCAGGCACACAGAGCAAAGCAGTTTGAAGGGATGTTACAGGTAATTGGTTGCTTGTTTTCTGTGTTTTTGTTTTCAAATGAAGGTAGCAGACGTCAGCTGAGCTCAGCCTGGATCGGGAAGCAAAGACATCCAACCAGCCAGCCTTTCAGTGGGCACGGATGTCTTCCGCTGGCCACAGAGACCGACCATTAGGGCCACCGTCATGGTGGCTCGGGCTGTCACCCATATCACTGCTGTCTTGCCGAGAAGCCTGAGAAGTAATATGAGCAGGACCACAGTCTCCGAGCCCAAGGGACCATAGTGACGTTTCCCAAGAAAATGCGCATTTTCAAAACCGACTGTGAGTGCAATTTCTCTGAAATCCAGGCCAACACATGGGACAGAGATCATGGCCTGTGACACTGTTCACACCGCAATTCGGCAGGTGACCCCAGCTGCTGGAACCCACTGCAGTCCACGCCGGCTTTGCGGACTTCGTCCTGACGTCTGAGCCACTTTCCAGTGTGCACGCTCTTCCCTGCCTTAGAGGAAAATAGACATTAGAAGGAAAGAGGTAAGGAAACGTTACCAAAACATACTGTGGTCAAGAAAACTCATGAAAGGAACTAAGTATTATGAAACCAGCAGGAGCAAAAGCAGTTGGTGCAAATCTCCCCAAAACGGAGCGGCTGAAGGGCAGATGTTGTGAATGCCTGGCGATGGGATTAAAATCTTACGACAAGTTGTAGGAGGTTTTCAATTTCATCCTGGGCTGGCTGTCCCCCAGGCCCCACGGAGCCTCCCTAATGAGGCGAACCCTGGGTCTGAGCAGAGCTCTCCAGCCTCGCCAAGGGCAGAGTCCCGGGAGAAAGCACTGAGCAGGCACAGATGGGGCTTGATGGGTCCTAAAAGGAAGCATTACCTGCCGGAGCCACTGAGCAGCCACAATTATTACAGGTCTCTGAGTTCATTGTCAATTAGAGTGGCAGTTAAAGCAAGCAACAGCTGTGACAGATGGCTTGTCTCCAGCTAGTCGTGCTAATGGGATCAGAGCCAACTCACATCTTTTCTTCCCTCTGGAAGGGGAAAAAAAGGACCCACATAGTTGTCAATTAGTCAATGTAAAAGGGGAGAAAGCATTGTTTCTACAAAGGGGTCATTTATCTGTTTCCTTCTAATCCCTGCTTCTAGCTTTGTGAAGGAGAGATTTTGTTTATTTATTGCTTACTTCAAACATGTTTTAGGGGAATGTTCAACCTAGAAGACATTTTGTGCCGAATCTTTGTTCTGTGTGAACTCACAATATGGTCTTCCCATAATGGAACCATTTCAATCAAGTGGTTAGCATTTTAATTGGCCAACTCCTTTTTCTGGGTGGAATTTGGAGGCCATTCTTCTATTTACACAGCGCACGGGATCAAAACACAGAAGGGCTGAGCCTGCGTGGAGGGGCTCACCCCAAATAAAATCCAGCCCTGGGAATCTGCCTAATGTGCATCGATAAAAAGAGCTATTGAACACCAGCAAACTGCAAGGACTAAGGAGCGTGTGCGCGGTGTGATGGGGGTTGGGGATGCGGCGTGGGGGGCAGGTAGGGGTCCTCTTGCTGTGGGAGGGATGCCCCCGCGTCCCAGGAGCTCCACCGCAATGGCGTGGCAAGGTGGCAGATATCGGTTCACAGTGAACCAGTGGCTGTTTTTCCTATAGAAACAGAACTCCTGGAAGGCAAGGCCATGGAGTTTTTGTTTTCTCTAATGTTAACCTCTTCATGACCCTTGGCTTTGGATGTTCAGGGGGAGAGCCCTGCCGCTCTGGCAGCCGCTGAGCAGAAGAGACTGTCCCCCCCTGGCCTCCCCTCCCCCATTTCTCCATAACACACGTGCACAGGGACATGCATTTCTAGGGAATAGCTGCATTTCACCTGCGCCAAAAGGATTACTTAAAAATGTCCAGGACGGGGCACCTGGGTAGCTTAGTCAGTTAAGCATCTGACTCTTGGTTTCAGCTCAGGTCATGATCTCACGGTTGTGGGATCGAGCCCTGCATTGGGCTCCCTGCTCAGCAGGGAGTCTGCTTGGGATTCTCTCTCCTCCTGCAACCCTCGCCCCCAACAAGTTCTCTCTCTTTAAAAACAATCAAGCAATCAATCAGTCTTTATTTTTTTTTAAAGATTTTATTTATTTATTTGACAGAGATAGAGACAGCCAACGAGAGAGGGAACACAAGCAGGCGGAGTGGGAGAGGAACAAGCAGGCTCCCATCGGAGGAGCGTGATGTGGGGCTTGATCCCAGAATGCTGGGATCACACCCTGAGCTGAAGGCAGATGGCTTAATGACTGAGCCACCGAGGTGCCCCTCAATCAATCTTATTTGAGTTAAGAAAACATATAAAGTGGGGCCCCTGGGTGGCTCAGTCGGCTAAGGGTCTGCCTTCAGTTCAGTTTATGATTCCAGGGTCCTGGGATCGAGTGCCGCATTGAGCTCCTTGCTCAGCAAGGAGCCTGCTTCTCCCTCTGCCTCTCCCTCCTGTTTCCCCTGCTGTGCTCTCTCTCTCTCTCTCTGTCAAATAAATAAATAAAATATAAAAAAAAAAAGAAAGAAAAGAAAACCCATAAAGTATATATTCTATATACCATAAATTTATTTTCCCCATTGCCAAATTCACATACAACATTAGGGAACGTTTAGAAAGCAAAGCAAAATTTAAGGACAAAAGAAGTCTACAAACACATACTGGAAGGAAATGATATTTTTTATTTAAAACCAAATATATAGACTTTCTTGCCTCTTCACTGCAAGAGCCTAGAGGGGCTCCTGAGGATGGACCCCCACCCCAGGACCCCAGGGCATACTCACTTTCCTGCTGCCCCATTCTCAGTCCCCAGCAGTCGGTGGTGACAGTGATTTGAGTGTACCTACCAGTTGGAGGCTCCAGCAGCTTCTGCCCCAGTCCTGGACACAGCCCGGCAGGGGGAACTCTGCCAGGCGGGAGAGGGACATGGCTGACAGCATCCTCATTACCTGCTCCCTCGTTGACAAGGCCAGCATTGAGCACATGCAACACTTCTGTCAGCTCTGCGTCGGAGGCAACAACTCAATGCCAACGGTTCTTGTGCCAAGGACCCACCTCTCAAAATCAACAAAGCTTTTTACGACCCCAATTCAGTAATCAGACACTGGCTTGTGGAGGGGGAGGGAAGAAAGAAGGGAACCAAACAAGGATAGACCAGGCCACAGACATCCATCATTTTAGGGCATGACGTTCAGTGCAGTGACCATGCGTCACCCAGTCCTCCAGACCCCTCCATGCCTGACTGTGCTGAAAGCCATTTCTAACCACCACCCCGGGCCCAAGGAGTTGGCTTAGTAAGGTAGAATGAGAAAGCGGGCAGGGAGGAGACAGGGCTTGGGTTTGCCCAGAAGTCACTGCCATCCATTCTTTCCTGGAAACAAGGGCACGAGCTTTGACAGCAGCCGTCTGAGCTCCTCACCTGTGCATGCAGCCCGATCCTGGCCCCTCTCAGCAGGGTGTCCTGTCTTCAAACCACCGCTGTTGAAAGCCCACTGGGTGTGGAAGTGTGTCCGTATACACAGTACAAAATAAGCCATGAACGTTCTTCCGCCCATGCTCCCAACCCCAGCGTCCGAGCTTCAATGCCTTTTTAGCAGAGACATGGCAGATACGAAAGAGAACCATCGAGATGGAACATCGAAACAGAGAGCTACCATGTTTGAGCTAAAAATACACTGGATGGGATTACCAGCAAATTAGACGTTTCAGACAAAATAAATACTAATCTTGAAGACATAGCAAAAGGCACTATCCAAAATGAAGCAACAACAGAAAAAAAAAGAAAGTTGAAAATATGAAATTAGCAGCTGCGAGCGGTGGGCAAAGTTAAGCAGCCCAACAGGCATGGGATCCGTGTCACGGAAGGAGAGGCAAGAGGGAGAGGACAGACAAAAATATCGGAAAAGCTAAAGACTGAACATTCCGAAATCTGATGAACACTATACATCCACAGATTCAGGGAATCCAGTGAACCCCAGGACAGGTTACATACAGAGAACCAAGCTGAGAGACATTATCATCAAATTGCTCAGAACGCAGCGAGAAGTATCTTAAAAAGCAGTCAGAGGAAAAAATATATATGCATTTCAAGCAGAGAAGAAAGTACAGATGATGGCAAATTTCCTGTTGGAAATAATGAAGGGGGATACAGTGGAGCCAAATCTTTAGAGTGCTGGAAGCAAGATACCCTCAGCCAAAACGGTTCTAGACTCAGCAAGCACACAATGGGGGTCCCAGGAAGAGAGGAGAGCGGACGAGGCAGGAAAGATGTCTGAGGACACGCATCATCTTTCTTCAATAAAACCCCCTTGGGTGGTTATAAGCCTTTTGTTAGTTTCCAGAACTCTGAGAAAGCTGGTATTGACAATTTTTGCCATTTTTCGTATTGCGTTTATAGAGAAGCCAGTTTTGGAATATCGTTACTCCTCTGGAGAAAGAAAGCTACATCCTTCCTACGCTGCCTACCTGAAATCTGATTTTGCTAAAAACAAAACAAAAACAAAAAACTATTGCAATAACTAAATGTGCATTTGAAATACTCAAATGTCCTTTAAAATAGTCTGTCCAGGGGAAGAAAAAAATTTCATTCTTAAACTATATATCTTGTGAATAATGTATTCACAGAAGGCAACCTGTGGTATCTTTCAAGTTAAAGAATTTCTGGGAAAGAAGTCCATTTGGGACTTGACTTTCACTCTCATTTTGAGCTAGATTGCCTCACTTTTAATGTTTGGTGTGTGTGTGTGTATGTGTTTATTATCTGGTATTCAAATTCCCATAACATTTGTAATTTCTTCTGTGATTTCCTCTTATTCGTGGTAAGTGAAGTGGACTGTTTCACACAATGACAGTACTATAGTTTACAAGTGGTAGATCGTTGACAATATACGGTGATTTTATATGTGCACTAAAAGGAATCGTGACTTTTCCAAGATCACATAACTTAGTTACTAGTAGAAGCAGACTGCTGTCTGAGTTTAATATCTGGCCGTGTGACTTAGGTGAGGCTAAGATGCTGTTATCACTGTGTACTGCACCCTGGATATATAGGGGACTTCACTGATGGAAAAACACTCGAACTTTCAGTAACAGATTGTAGGGTTTGAGAAAAATGATTGCTTTTATCAGACTTCGGAGTCTCTCATTTCTTAGTATAGTTTTAACATCTGTTTTCAAAAAGCCTCATGCTTTTGAAGACAACAGAAAAGTTTGAGCTGAAACATTGACCTTGTTGCCTTTGTCCCTTGTTTAGGTGAAGTCTTGGATGACTTTAGATGTGTCCTCAAACTTCAGGACAGGTGGCGCCTCTTTTCTCAGGAGATCCTGGGATCCAGACGGCTGCTTAGAGGTGAGAACACCAGGTAGAGGTTTCACACCTGGATTCAGGGACCTGGGGTAGATTTCCATCTTGAAAATCTGCAGAGACATCAAGACATCTTTCCAGAGCATTTGTCCTTGAACTGGTCTGTGCATTCTGATGTGGTCCACTTCCCCAGGGCCAAGCAGCCCCATTCCAGATGTGGAGAAGTCTTACTGCCTTGGATAAATCACAGACAAATTCATCTTTGTTTTGCTATTTTTTTTTTTCAGAGATTCTAAAGGGGAGAAAATAGTGATAAACAAAACTTAGAAGCCAAATAGCAGCCATCCCTTAAGACAAATAATAAATTTTATACACTTAACGAGAAATGCTATTTCTTAGGAAAGCTGTCTAAGAAAGTCGTTTTATCAGGATCCAAATGAGGCTAAAATACCCGGTTCTCGTGATCGTAAAGAAAAGGATAATGACACCCCAGACGGCATGCTGCTTGGTGGGAGGCCCCAAATCTTGTGTGGGTCCTTTTGGATACAGCTCCGGAGGAAGTTCCCTCTTTGTGGAGGTCTGGAGGCTGTCCCCACTGGCCACGTGTCGTCGTGTCTGGTGGGGAAACATGCACATGCCCGATCCACACACAGGGCTTGAACGCAATGGGTCCGGGCAGGGCCCTGCCGCCCCGTGAGACAGCCTCACAGGGGAACGGCCACCAGGCTGAGACCCGAGGCCCGCGTTTACTGGCAGACGCAGTACTAATGGCGGGGAGACTAATCTGCCAGATGAGGGTCCCAGCGCTAGGTCATGATTTCCTGCACCAGCAACCGGTACTCAGGAAGTACGGGGTGTGTGCGGGAGGGACTGTGAGGACGGGCCCGTGAACAGGGCAGCAAGGTCCTGACTCACGGACCTGGACCCTTACTGGCCTGGCCGTGGCGCTTCCTCCAGCACATCAGCGATTATAGAGACAATGTCCACGTCAGGGGTGAAAGCTTGTGTGGGCACTGAGTGACCCGCTGTGTGCAAAGTGCCTGTTGTAAAAGGGGCTCCGCGAATACCGACCCTCCCCCCACACGTGCACACGGTGCGTACTCGCTGCTGTTGTCCCTCTACTTACCCAGCCGACTATGCAGACAGGTCTGCTCAGAATGTGTAACAGATTACCAGGTAGAAACATAGTAATCAGGAAAGAGGCCAGGCTAGGGGTCGGGGGGCTCAGACTGCAGCTCCCACGGGGCATAAATAAAAGGAACAACAGCAACATCATTGCATCAGATGCAAATATTGTGCCAGGTGCTTTAGACCCATTAAGTCTTCATTCTCAAGATGACATCAGTCTGGATATTATATTGCCATGATAGAACTGAATCTCAGAGACCCCGGGGCAGGTGGCAGGTCACAGAGTCACCTAATGAGAGCCCTGGGGGCCCCCGCGAGTGCCCGGGGCTCGGGTCTGGGTGCACCGCACAGGGCCGTGTGGCCTAGGAGCCATCGGGTGTAGGGCTGGCAATTTGCCCCCTGCACCTTGCTTCCCAGTGGCCAGATCTGTAAACACTACCTGTGCGACCTACTGCAGAGCTCAAGGTAAAGCAGCCGTCCTTGGATTTTCACGGACTGCCTGCTTTGTGATTTTTGTTTTACTGTCAGGCTAGCTTGCCGGAGGATGATTGAATCATAATCTGATTCCTTCTGTCACAAACAATTCCTCCAAAGTGGCCTGTGTGAGGATAAGAGACAATGTTCCAGGTCAGTTTCCACATTGGACTAAAACAACATTCCAGATTTTTGGTATTTCTTCTTTTGAGCAGCGCATTTACTGGAAGGTTTCTGCTGGCCTCTGAACATGGCGTTTCTCACTGAAGTGTCTTCTCTCCATCTGACAAGCCCCTTAGGGACCTTGCAGGGATACAGTCATGGCAGAGCTTGCCCTGGGAGTCACCACCTGCTGGGCAGGTTCTAGCACTTGTCCCATTCATCCCTGTGGCCGCCATGCTAATTCCAGGTGCCTCCAGCCTCCAGCCTCTGCTTTCTCCAGGTGCCGATTGGAAGGGCGGCTCCTTCTCCATCCAACGTTGGCCGAAATTAATTTTTACAAAGGGAACTGGAGCCTGACACCTTATCCCTACATTGTCAAACATCATTCCTTTCATGTAAATAGCTCTGACTCTTTCGATCTCCTAATATCATGGAGAAACCCAACTCGAGGGAACAACACACACACACACAGAAACCCAACCCGAACACTGAAATGAGCACTAAGTACTCAGTACTGCATAAGAAACAGCAGGGCACTTAGGCAGGTCTAGGCTGATGAACCAGAGGCCAGAGGCGGGACAGAGAGAGAAGTCCATGTGTGGAGCCACCGGGAGTCAGCTGCCTATGTGTCTGGGCCCGAGGACAGAGTGGTGGCTGGGACGAAGTCTTCTCAAGGGGCTGGAGAGAGACAGTCTAACTGCAGTAAAGCATCCTCTGACCACATTGGGCTTCAGGAGCGGGAGGACAGCAGAGGAGGAAAATAAGCTTGACACCATCTCGCAGGAATGCCTGGTACTTCCAGGGCTGTGCATTGCCTCTGGGTTGAGACATCACGTGCCATATCCAGTTAAATGCTCGATTTGCTTACTACTTAGCTTCATAGTGAATGTGTCCACCTCTCATGTTTGCTGTTACCTTTAAGAGCATTGAGGGTGTACAATTCCTAATTTGGAAGCTAACAGCAGGCTGCAGAGTACTGGCTGCTGTCCTGTTACAGGCAGGGCCGGAGGCCGGGGGCCAGGACACCTGGTTGCCGCCTCCACACAACCGTGCTTTAAGGGACCCATTTGACTTCTCTGAGCTTCTCTTTGCTTCCTGTTGGTCAGGTACAAACCCAAGTTAGAACAGGTCTGTTCCCAGCCCTGCCACCCAGGACTCTGATGTCCTCAGACTGCCCTCAGCATTTCAGGCCTAAGAAAGATCCCACTTGGAACAAGACTACAAAGAGAAGTCCACGAGCCAATATTCGCTTTTGCCTGGAATTCTCTTCGTTCATGGGATGAGGTGTCTACTATCTATCAAGCACTTTTTACAGAAATTGAATCCTCACCAGAGTCACCATTTTACAAAGAGGGAGTTTAGGCCTAGAAAGTGAAGGGCCTCGCGAGGGTCGGTGCCTAGAGCGGCGCTTGGACCTGCAGATGAGCAGGGTGTGGGGTGAAGACCGCGGGTGGGCACCGGAGAGGCCGGCCGGCTTGCCTCCACCCCTATGCCCACCATGGTTATCTCGGGATTGCAAAGGGCTTGGACTGCATGAGTTTCTTTCTTACAAAAGCTGTAAAACCAAACAAATTACTTCTTACTAAGTCCAGCTTGCCGAGTAGATAAACACTGTCGTGCCCGCACGGGGTCCGCTGGGCAAGAGGCGACACCGGAGAGGCTCAGACCTACAGACGCTCCCACCTCTGACGTCCCGTCTGGTTCTGAAATCCTAAAACTCAATGACTCGGGTCAAAAATAGGTCAAGAATGGGTGTGTTACCTCGTTTCCAGTAAATACAGATTTCCTTCACTGTCCTGTCCTCTGGGACCAAAGTCAGGAGCTGTGTGATGTTTTAGAAGTTGCTAATTACAGAGACAGACAGGAGAGGCCCTTGAAAGACATTTTAAAAGCACATGAAGCAAAATACCCCCCCCCCAATAAAGTAAAACTTATCTTTAATCAAATGATTCTTTCTTTAAAATGAAAAATCAGAAGCCAAAAAGAGCCCCTGGCCCCAGACACGACAGAACACTCCATCCTGTGCCAGTGACCTCGGGGCCAGTGCTGGCAGCTCCGCCCACCGTTCCAAGGAGGGTCCGCTTATGCGGGAGCTCAGCTCACTTCATCTCCCTTTGAAGCGCCTTCCCCTTCCTGACAGCGTGGCCTGAAACCCAGCTTCAGGAAGCATGGCAGAGGAGTCAAGCATCCTATTTCCTTGCTGAAATAACACTTCAAAAGATTGCATTGAAAATAGGAAAATCACCCCGTCCTGGAGGGGAGGGGCAGGGATTTCCCTTTGCAAGTGAATGGACTTGAATTTGCAGTCTCTGTTTTTGAAGACTTGGAGCTGGATGGCAGTGGACTGCTGGAGTGTCCCCGGCTGGGGACAGTAAGGAGCCTGAATGTGACGATGGGAAACGGCTGCAGGATGTGCATTCTGAGTGGGAACTGTCCCGTGTTGGTAACGGGCAATTATTACCTTTTCATGTTACCTCCCAGGGCCTGCGGACTAGGGGGCTTCTGAAGCACACACATGAATCTGGCTTCTGGATTTCAGCATTCTCCTTCCAAACCCCAAACAACACTACTCCAGAATTCCGTATTTAAAATAACTTCCAAATATGGAGCCTTACTAAATGGAAATATGCATGGGTTTTAGACCCAGTGCTTTGATGGAGAAAACACAAAAGGTTTGATTTATCCCATGGAAGTCAGGAGGGGTGCCTGCGCCTGCCAGAGATTCTGGGTTAGGGAAATAATCCCCTGCACCTGAACAGAGACCTGGAGACACTTCGTGACTTGAAACCCAGACGGGAGTAAAACAGCAGGGACACCTGCATTGCTTTCCAAGGGCACCTTTGCAGGCCTGGCCCAGAGGTCAGGAGCCAGGGCCAGGCCTCTGCCCCAACGGGAGGCTGCCCCTCTGAGGGTTCTGAAGGTCACCTTTGAGGGGTTGGATCTCACTCTGAATACAACCTGGAAGTTGTGGTTCCCCAAGTGGTTGACTCAGCCCGGCCCCCACCGGGGACCAAATGCCCAAGGAGATGGGATGCTCAGCCACCCTCCCCTTCTCTCCCTTACTTGCCTATACGTAGGGCTCCCTCCATGCCTACAATCCCAGTTAATGCTCATTGTTCCAGCACTTTCTGGAAGGGAGATTAGGGAAACAATAATGTGTTTGGTCTTAATGTTATGTCCTTTTCTTATGAAAATGTGCACTTATACTGAGAAGCTTTAAAAGAATCCAACCCAAAGTAAGATTGAGAAATTGTGGAATTTGGGGTATTTATGGACACTCCCTAGAATCTCTGTGGATGGATGTGATACATGTTTATTATACGTGAAGTCTTTGAGAACAATGCAATTTTTAAAAAATGCCCATAGTTGGTCCCTTTGCCTTCCAACTGGTCTTTCTACATCAGACATATATTATGTCCTAGACCCGTCTCCACCCTGGACATACGGATCTGGGCAGCTTGACAATCTGCTCTTCTGCGAGGTAACTGAGGTGAAATACTTTGTTTTTGGGGTGGTAGTCAGGATTCAACAGGAAATACTCGGGAAAGCACATTGTTGATGTAAGTTCCCTGAGAAATGGTGTCTGAATGAAGCCACACTCCTGATTCTTGAAAGATCTAGCAATCACAAAGTTTCTCATTTTCTTGTATGACTGGACATCTTTCTCCAACCCAGCAAACGGCGGGATATTGCTGACCAGCTCTCTCCCCACTGTGCTGAGCTGCAGGGAATCCTGTGGAATTTCTTCAAGGAAGAAGTTGGCAGGGAATTCTCTCACCTGACGTTATTTACTTCACTCCTATCTGCGGGGCTCAGAAGGGGACGTCAATTTGTGGGACAGTGAAGGAAAGCAGTCCAGTCGTGAAGAGAACATTCAAAATAGTTGCCCAAATGAGGCAACGAGGCATCTTCGGAAGACAGAGCCGCATGCCTCGATGTCACTGGTTTGGAGAAGAAAGAGAGCTGAGGCTGTCAGCCTCCCGGCATCCGTCCCGTAAGCCCGAGTGTGTCCCAGTTCAGGGAGCTGTCCCAACTTTGGTTTTCTGTGACGTGGAAAGGCCACAGTAGTTGTGCAGTTCACGGCGCAGGGCCAGGAGTGTGGCCGCCGTGAGGATGAGGACCTGAGGTAGCCGCAGGTGGGGCCTGTGACCAGGGCGACGCCGGAGGGAAGGGGGAGTCCCCAGATGCCAGCAGGGCTGCCTCGGGGTGGGCCTGCATTTCTACCTCGGTGCACCGTGTCGCTGTGGACAGCTGCATTTACAAGGCCCAGGATGGACAAACGCAATTCCTCACGTACGGAAACCTTAAAGGGCCCTGGAAATTCAAGGGCCTCACTTGCTTTATTTTTCTCAGAAGCGTGTTGGCTTTTCACCAATGCATCAAGCGGTACTCCTCAGGGTCACAGTTTGGGGCACGTACAGGGGGGCACAGGAGAGACGGACTCGTCCTCTCTCAGTCCTTGGGGGCAGCCAGGTCCCCTAGTGACTTGGTGCTCCCGGCAAATACTTTAATTTTTCCATGGCTAGCAGGATGTGCCGAGTTTGGGAAGCACTGGCTTTGGGGACCAGCAGAGGTGGCCCTGGGACACGCAGGCCCTGCGGCTGGGCCGTCTGTGGCTGTGGGACGGAGAGCAGTGGATTCCTCGCGTTTGCCAAAGGCCGAGTGGCTGGGTCTTCCGCACTCAAGCTCCTCATTGGAGACAACGGGGTATAATCCGTCAGGCAGAAAATGATCCCTACGCTCCACGTTCCTGCCAGCAACATGTTATTTCCTCTCTGCCATTCTGGAGGCTCGTGTCCCTCTTTGAGCTCACTTTTCTGCAGGTTGACTTCCTTTGCTTATAAATGTCAGAAGATTTGAGTAAGCTTTCATCTACGAATCCCATTCACAGAGCTGATGTGTGCAAGGTTTATCTTCGGCAATGGATCAGTACGAATTAGATGTGGGTGGGAGACGCCGATAAGGAAATTCTCGCAGCTGGGGGAGCCGGGGTGCTAAGCAGCTTCCAAGACGACTGACTCCATCAGGCGGCTCTGTGTCAGCCGGAGCTGGGGCCAACACCTCTGCTCTCAGGCGAAGACATACATATTCAGGAACACAGCCACGCAGAGGGTAGGAGCGACATTTAAAATTCATGCTGGAAATGAATAGTTCGATCTTGGTAGAGAGGATAGAGACGGAGTGGCTTAAAATACACATTCTGGGGGCGCCTGGGTGGCACAGCGGTTGGGCCTCTGCCTTCAGCTCAGGGCATGATCCCGGTGTTGTGGGATCGAGCCCCACATCAGGCTCCTCTGCTATGAGCCTGCTTCTTCCTCTCCCACTCCCCCTGCTTGTGTTCCCTCTCTCGCTGGCTGTCTCTCTCTCTGTCGAATAAATAAAAATAAAATCTTTAAAAAAAATACACATTCTGAGGACAGAGAAATCATCAGTGTGAAGCTGTTCTGGGCCTTTCTTCGGGGCCTCCCACACAGGATGTGGGGCGTAGTATGCAGACACTCTCCAAGCGGTTAATTCGAGCGGTTCTGTGAACCCTCAGAACGAATCGTGTTCCAGCTGGGGGTGATTTGGAGCACAATTTGGGATTATTTTATAAATATCCCACATGAAGTCATCTGTTCTTTGTCATAAAAAAGAGGTTTTAACTAATTTTTATATTGATACTATTAGATTCTAGAATTTTGCTGTGCAAACACAGAGATTCCTAAAAAGCAGACAAATCACACGTGTGCTTTCAAAGCATTGTAAAACGATACAGATTAAAGACAAAGCATCAGTCTGCTTCTGTTGGCAGTAATAATGAAAATCGTCTCATCAAATTAAATCTATCATCGGAAAGAAGGCTTTCAAGGAAAGCTTCTAGATATGCCGATTTGCAGTTCTAGAAACTGAAGACCAAAGTCTAGTCCGTGTTGCCTGAACTGGCCACAGCAGCGCTCGGCGAGCTCTGCATGAAGGTTACCAGCTGCCCTGGGCCCGGGTGCTGCCCCCCACTCCCGCACTCCCCCCTTTATGACCTCCTTCTCCTCGTTCGTTCCTCTTTGTCATTACCTTCCTTGGGCCCACATGAAGATCCATCAGTTCAGGTTTATCAGTGAAGAATGAGCCGGGCGCTCCGTCCCCTCGCGGCGCTGAGCGCAGGCCGATCTGGGATGTGCGAGGGGGCTGCTGTGGGCAGCGGGGCAGACAGGCCGGGGCAGGAGGGCCTTGGCATTTTGCAGAGGGGTGTCTGCTTTCTGAGCGTTTGGGGTAGAAATGAAATAGAAGTTTTCACCAGAGGAAGATTCAGAGAGCTGAGGACACAGAAATATTTGAGCTGAACATACAGAAAAGACAAAGGATGACTGTCTTCTCTTTGGGACTGACCCCCGGGGGGAGGGGGCCTGGGGAGCAAGATCTGCAGGAGTCTGGCTACATGTCCCTACAGGCTGATGTACAGAAGCCAGAGAAGAGACAGGCGTGAGAAGCAGCCCTGGGCTGGGGGTGAACAGGAGGGGCTCTGTGCCACGCTGGGAGACCACAGACAGACCTCCGATGTTCCGGGGCCTCTTAAGTCCACGCTTCCAGAAGGAGAACAGTAGACTCCGTGTCACCGAAGCTTCCATGAGGCCTGAGAATTCAGTGTTCATTAAAAAACAGTCCCGCTGTATCAAAGACTTTTAAAAATTTAGTAAAATAAATTATGGAAATTAATTCATTTGTTTTAATTTAATTGTTAATTCAATTGTCAGTGCTGTATTTCTTTTAATAAAGTTTTTTTTAGAGCATTTCTGGGTTCACAGCAAAGTCGAGGGGAAGGCAGAGATTTCTCATGCTCCCCCTGCCCCCCCACATGTGCAGGCTCTCCTGCTGTCAACACCCCCATCAGAGGGGGGCCCTGGTCACAATCGGTGGGCCTACATCCATGCACTGCAAACACCCCAGAGTTCATGGTTTGTTTTGCACGTTCTGTGGGTTTGGATGAATGTCTAATGACACGCATTCACCGTTATAACAACCAGAGCAGTTCCACCGCCGGAAAATGCTCTGGGCCCCACCTATTCGCTCAGTTTTTGGCAAACCTGTTTTGAGGACGTACTATCAGCCAGTGTGCTAGGTGTGGATGTAACCACAATTTACACCATTCCCTGCTTTTCTGCTGCCGGAGACGAGTGTGTGAACAGCTCAACGGATCTGAGCGTCGCAGGCGTTCCAGGGAAGTTCCGTAAGTGGCACCACGGTGACTTCTCTGCTCTTTCCCTTCACGTTCTAGGTCCCCTACGCAGCGTTCCTAAGAAATCCTTCTTGCTGTGGCAGGAGCAGCAAGATTGATGAGTAACATCGATGATGGCAGAATAGTGACAGACACAGCGAGGAAATACCTCAGTTCAGTGTAACCAGTGACTTCCCCCCTCAACTTTCTGATTACTTTTTGTCTTGCCAGCTCTCTGGGTACAAGTTAAAATACCCCAGCTAATGTCTTCGTAGCCATCAGCTATGTATCCCCCTTGCAGGCGTTTTGCTGACTTTTCCCTTTTTTGGACAGGCCGCATTTAAATACTGTCCGAACATGTGAGCCCCCATACATTCGGTTCTCTGTATATGTTTAAGACCCAACCAAAGTAGGCTTTTGTTTTTAAAGCTTGCTGTATTTGTCCTTTTAATTTAACATTAGTGGGCCATCTGCCAAGCTAATATAGACACTTCTCTATGCACTGGAAAACCCAATTAGGACTTGTTCTGAGTTTGATTATCAGTCAGAAACATGCATACGAAATATTCATTACAGAGCTGCTGGGAGCTGAGATAAAGGAGCAGATGGCTGAGCCACGGAGTTGCTGTCACTCTCCCCCAGCGGATTCATGTTTGCTTCATAGGAGACAGGTGACCAAATATCCTCAGGGGGACACGGTGCCCGTGGGAGGCCCACAGCTGCTGACGGCGCTATCCTCGCTGTAGGATTTACCGAGCGCTCCCCCCCCCCCGTCACAGGAAGAGGAGAGCATCAGGGATCGCGGCCAGTCCCCACTGCGTTGGTCCCCGCTGCATTGGTCCCCACTGCTTTGGTGTGCCGCTGCCCTGTGGGTGTGCTTGCAACTTCCGCTGGGGATTTTTGAAGACTGTGTATAGGGTGCCTGAAGGCAGGTGCGGGGGAATGTTGCCTAGACGCTCACTCGGTGAGGCACCTCGATGTGGCGTCTTCCCACCTTCTGAACATGGGGTTGCCACTGCCGCCCTGAGTTTCTCCCATACAGGTATCTGGTATTGGCCATGACCTGTGGATTTGAAGGGATCCCTGAGGTAGTCCCAGACTTTCAGGAGGACTTGGAGAGACACAGGACCGGGCCCATGACTCCTTGATAGGGATGAGGAGCAGAAGATGCAGAGGGCTGGAAGGATCGGGGCGCTGCCCGGGATGCGGTTCAGGACAGGGCGCACGGAGGGGCGCTGGGCAGCCATGCACCAGCATGAGGACTGAGAGGGCGCGGAGCAGAGGGAGCTGGGGAGGGAGGGCAGCTTTGGGCTTTCTTTCTTGAGACTGCTGTTTGGTCTAGGTTTCGAGGTTGCTCACGGTGCTTTTCTAAAATGAGATTCTTTTGCACCGATGAATAGATTTTGTGAACTCAGCAAACTAGATTAATAGCATCATCCAAAATGGTAGATGGGCAACTTTGTTTACCTCCACGAAGGGCGGGCTGAGGAAGTCGCCTGAGCGCTCCTTTCAGTGTTTCTTAATTGTCTTGTGCTCCCAGCCTGCTCCAGGCAAGTGTGTCTGTGACAAGCTGCCTCCGTGGTCAGAGGCGGCCAAGCGCCCAAGCTGTCTTTGAGTTGTCAGCTAACAAGATCAAAGACTTCTGAGCAGTTTATTTGAAAAGCATTTGAGTAATTTAGCTCCTAATGGCTTCAGTATGTTTGCTATTTCAAACATTAAATCTACTATTTTAAAAATGAAAGAAAGGGAAAAAATAACGTTCGTATCTGTTGTTCCATTAAACAATGTCCATTTCCTGCATTAACTAAGGAACCAAATCAAAGAGCACAACCTTTAAGGCAGCACCACAGTGTGTCTGAAAACGATTTAACTTATTTGGAAGAAAAAAAAAAGAGGCAGAATTCGTATTTTCTAAAGTAAGTAGGCTGTTTTCTAGCTCTCCGTGTAACGCTCCCCAAATGGCGAATAGAAATAATGGATGACTCGTAAGACCAGAGACCTCATGATACTCATGATTGGGACAGACCCATGTTCATAAACTTTAAGTAGCTTCATAGGATTTGAGGTATCTGGTGAGAATTCAAGTGCTAACCCGCTCCCCTGGCTTATGTAGTAATGGTAAACACTTGACTCTGGATGGGTAACGAAACTTGGATACAAACTAGAGGACACTGGAAACGATGCTCTGCTCTGTTCCTTTGTCAGCAGTGAGTGCTCCTAATGGGGACTAGCTTTACAGTTCCTTCTGGAAAGGCCAAGAAGATGACCCAGCATTTACAGTTGTTTTTTTTTTTGTTTTTTTGTTTTTTTTTTTTGGCCAGGATGGCAGCACAGGGTTACAGGGCTTCTAGGGAGAGAATCTCCCTCCTCACCCTATCGCTGTCTGGGGTGTGCTTTTTCAAGGAATGAGGGCCTTGTCCCATCATATCCACAGGTATCTGTCCCACTGAAGTCCCAGAGAAAAAGGCCAAGTAAGGTGAAATTTCTAATAGAAAGGTAGAATTTCCTGGCATCAATCAGCAGCGAGTATGCAAATTCTCTATCAAAAATGACAATTTGTAATTGACCTTAGCGGTACAGGAAGCAATGTCTCTCCCCGGTTCTTGATCGAGCCTCTGGGGAGGGGTCTAGGTGTTTTCGAGGATCGTTCCATGGGGACATGCGGCCTTTACTCCAAAGATTAGGCAGAGAATTATAGAGGAAATCTCTTTCCCTGAATTTGGGGAAATCCAAGATAAAGTTGAATAAAGCATACACATTTTTAGACATATTGACACAATGTTCTGTTGCTCTTGTTGGCTGCTGTAATTCTGTTCTCTCTAAACCCATAGTAAAATCTTAGTATTCCAACCCAGGAGGCCTGGGCATTAAGGGAAAAGGTATGAGCATCTGCTGGTCTAAGGCAATGACTTCCACACAGGGAAGAGAGGACACTGACGATGTCTAGAGTCATTGCTTTCTTGTCACATATGGATGAGGGACGAGGGATGCTATTGGCATCTAGTGGGTAGAGGATGGGGTTACCGCTAAACATTTTATACTGCAGTGGACAACCCCCCAGAACAAAGAAGTCCCCAGCCGGACGTGTCAAGGCACCACGATTGAGAAGCCGCAGTCTAGTCTTAAATGGAAGGCAGTGTTCACTAAAGTATCGGTTTGGGTTAAGAGCAGTCATTACTTGGGAATCACCAAAGAAGAAAGTGAATTTCAAGACATAAGAACACAAACTCTGTAGTATGAATATCTTCCCCCAACACTTTTGCTGCAAAACCTGGGTATTTAAGGTTTATTTGCTTTACTTTGTTTTTGTTTCTATAAGGTGATAAGTTTCTCCATAAACAGGCTGGACATACAGGCATCCTGAGCCTGGTTGGTAGTAGGGACTGAACCAGCTTCCAGAGTTGACTCCGGGTCATTGGACGGGTGGAAACTCAAAGTGTACAGCTGTCTTTGTTGAGATTCAACACTGCTTTGGGCCAGCTTCTGTGCTACGCACGTCACATCCAACCTCATGCGAACCGGCCAGCAAGCCTTCTAAATAAGGAGGGAGTTTACTTATACAAAGAGGCAGAAGCAAAGGCGCAGTTCAAGGAATTTTTCCAGGATCTTAAGTTGGCAAGCATACACCTGAAATAGTCCATTCTCTTCCAATTTTCTCAGAATCCCACTGTCACCTTGGTCATTAGCTCCAGTTGCGAGCCCCGCAGAATGTCTACCATTCCTCCGACTTCTGCACTTACAGGACAGCTCTGAGGTTCCGCGCAAGGTTGTGCACTCCTAGCTAGCTCTGGGAGCGCTGTCTCCTAACCGATGGCAAGACAGTCAGTCCTTTACCCGGTCTGGGTTTCCTCTTTGTGAAGCCCCCTCTGACCACGAGCCTCCCTGCTCCACCTGCGGTCCGAGTAGGGGCCGGCAGGCAAGCCGTGTCCCTCGACGAGCAAACGCTGTGTCTCTGTTATCAGACTGATTCCAGAAGCCTTGCTATAAGGGGCTCCTGGTCTTTAATTATCTCCAAACACCTGAAGTGATACAAAATGAGGTTCTCTCTCTCTCTCTCACACACACACCATGAAAATAAAAGCTGTATGCACTTATAAACATATGCATACTCGATTTGTTCTATCTCTAAAATAATACTTACTTCGAACATTAAGTGCAGGTGCACTTACGGATGCAGGCGGTGGAGACACAGATGCAGACACACATAGATGATCTGGATCCAAACTGACTCCAGGCGGGAAGAGCAGCCTGGATAAAAGCACAGAGGACCTCTGCGGAATTCTGCTTCTCATGCATTTGGTGTGAAGTCCCTGAGCTGGAGGCGATACAGATCTTCGAATACGGTACCCGTGTTTGCTATTTATTTCCTTATTATTTAAAAATTGCATTTGGGTTTAACCTCCTGTTCTCATTCCAAGCTCTTAAATTACAGTCTCTGCTCATCAATCGTCGGTCCTTTTATAAGGCAAACATTCATCATTACAGATCTCCTACGCGGAGCTCCTGCAGCGGCATCCCAGAAGTCCCACGTGCAGTACGGTCATCCTCCTATGTACGTGTCCTCGCAGAGCGCTGACTCCGTATCCGCTCCGAGCCCGTGCTCGGGCCGGCGCAGGCGCTGTTCTGCAGATCCGGAGGCGCCGTGTGGCCCCGATGCCCAGGAACTTCACAGGGCTGCACCGAACCACCCAGGAAACAGGCATTCACAGGGCGGTCTGAGAGCCATGTGACAGTTCTCTGAGTCCCAAGAGAAGAGAGCAAGCAGGACAGCTCCTTGGAAGGTGAGGCTGGAGCTGAGCACTAACCCAGACCCGGGAAGCGAAGAGGGATTGATGTGCGCCGAGGCCCGCAGTGTGGGGCAGCGTGCTCTGCGGCGGGGCTGGCCGGGTAACCGGGAGATGTCTGCAGGGAGGTGGGGGCACCCCGCAGCCGCTGCCCCTGCTGACAAGGAGGAGACAAGTTCCATCAATGCTCCCCGTCTCAGGGCCACCTGTGCGACCCAAACGGTGCTATCCCGACTTCAAACTCTGGCAGCAGACGCTGCTTGCGGGCGCTTGTCCTGTGCGCGGCGCTTACTCCGCATGGGCTTGGTCCCCTATCTACCCGCCTCGCTCCACCTCCCGAGGAAATGGCCAGAGTTGCCAGCCCTTTCACTGTTTTCGGCAGTGGTTCTCAAAACTACCATGGGATTTTGACTATCTTCTCTGTTCTTCCAAAGATGGCACGGAGGTCATAACATGCTAGTGCATGGGAGATGAAGTCATTACCATGGACGATGCCTGGGGCATAGGCTGAATTCTCTAGCGGAGAGAGGTGATGTTTATAGTGCTTGAAAGCTATACTCAACAGCTAGTGGATTAGCAAACGGATTCTTTATGGGAGGAAGAAAAGCCCTGTGTGATGGCATCTGTGACGTTCTGTGGTGGAAATACTCCCACCGTGGATTTCACGGGCACCGGCTGTTGAAGAATGGGCTTGCAAAATTCCCGAAGAGTTAAAAAATAACTTCCATGTCTTGATCGCACAAACTGGTGGGACCTGCCTATAGGACAGCCTTCATTTCTTGAGAAATTGGTCTATTTAACCATGAGGATCTTTTGGAGGCCAGACGGTTGTTGTTCTTGGATTCCATCAAAGCAACCCAGATGTATGTTTCATACCAATGTGGTCTGGAAGACAAGAGCTGAATTTGTACTCATGCTCTCTCACAGGTCTGCCCTGCATTTTCCTTCAAGCTTCTTTGCTCTAATCTGTTTTTATACTGGGATTGTACCCAATATTTTCCTTAAAAGTAGTTTTCTGTTTTCATTTGTTTTTTTACCAAAAAACAAGGTGATTTTTCTCCTTGTTAGATTATCCACTCCCAGAATGTACTGTATGAACAGAGCATCCCACAGGTGACAAAGGCGGCCTCTCTGGCTTCTCAGGATAAAATGAGAAAATCAGCATTTGGAAAATGAGGGAGATTTTCTGTATCCTGCAGTGAGTAGGGACAGACCTGAGGCTAGTGCAACTGCCCACCTCTTTCTGAAATGGTTGGGTTTATTTAAATATTTGTTAGGCTTAGGCATGGTTCTCGATGATGTGTCCTGAAAATGGATAATATCAAAACTTTGACCTAATTTTCCTTATAGCCTAATCGAACAGAGGAATATGTGGATAACTCTTTTCAACATGTTATATTTAGTACAAAAAAGGGGTGTGTTGTTTCCTGAGGAAGGACCAGGAAGGACACAATTCAGTGGAGGTGAGGGCTGGGGGTACACAGAGAAATCCTCCTGGCAGTCAGGACCCATTGCCAAGGGCCCGTGGGCGAGTCATGGGGTATTTGTGGTGGCTGGGAGAGGGGAGAGGAAGGAATGTTCCTGGCCAAGGACTCAAGAGCATTGTCGGGTAAACACTTATAAAAATAAATTACTTTAAATTTAAATTGAATCAATCTTCAGAGTTAAAAAACAATGTTTTGTTTTTTCTCTCTCTCTCTCTCTTTTTAAAATATCACTTTACATTTGCCTGGATTTTTTGTCTTTGATTATTATGGTGGACGATGAATGACAGGAAAGGAATTTGATCCGTCTGACCAGGCTTCAATCAATGTCCCTGCACAATACCATTGGAGTGACAAGCAACCTTTGGAAAAGAAGGAAGCTCACATGGAAAACTCTTTTAAAAATAATTAATGATAACAAGTAAAAACTCTTCTCTGTACAGTGATTTTGAAGAAAAGGTTGGTGGTTTTTGTAAAACTAACCATACTCTAGCCATGTGAGCCAGCATTCCTGCTCTTTGGTCTTTACTCGAAGGAGGTAAAAACTTATGTCCACTCCGAAACCTGCAGGCAATGTATAGAGCTGCTTCAGTCATTGTTCACATCTGAGAGCAACCACGATGTTCTCCAACAGGTGAATAAATACGTACACTGTGCAGCATCCAGACAATGGAATATTATTCAGCACTAAAAAGCAACAAGCTACAAGCCATGAAAAGATCTGGAGGAAAATTAAATGCCTATGCCTAAGTGAGATAACCCAATCTGAAAAGGCTATAGGCTGTGTGCTTTCAACTATAGGATATTCTAGAAGAGTCAAAACTACGGACTCAGTAAAAAGATCAGTGTTTGCCAGGGACTGGTTGGGAGGGATGAAGAGGCAGAGCCCAGAGAATTTTTAGTCAGTGAAAAACTCCATATGATATTATAATGGTGGGTATGTGTCATTAAACATTTGTTTAAACCCATAAAATGTACAACACCCAAATGTAACCTTTATGTAAGCGATGGTCTCTAGGCGATGATGATACGTCCTTGTGGGTCCGCCAGTTGCAACAAATGTGTGGTCTGGTGAGGGATGCTGGTTGCAGAAGACGCTGTGCGTCTGTGGGACAGGGGGCATGTGGGAACTCTGTTCCTTCTCCTTAACATGGCTGTGAGCATAAAACTCCTCTAAGAAGTACAGTCTATTAAAAAAATAACACTCTCCCTTCTTCTCCATTTTAGCCCAGAAAGAACAGTACCTAAATGAGCATTTTTATGCTCAAGAGGGAATTTATAGAACTTCTGAGAAGTCAAGTAGCAATACTAAAAAAGAAACTCTTTGGAAAGTTTGAGAAAAAAACAACAACAACAACAAAAATAGACTGTGACAATGGCACAACTGATATCTTTGAAACTCTTTACAATATTTAATTTCTATGTCAAAAAATAAATGACAGATAAATCAAAGAGTTGAGAAAGGGGAGAATAATTTGTGCTTATAAGCTATTTTCTCCTATCTCCTTTCAGATGAGATGTAAGATACCTCATACATTTGAAATTGAGCAGTGCAATCTGCATTTCTCAATGATTTTGTCTTCACAACCTGCTTTGCCAAGAAGTTTACGTAAGTGCCGCTCAGATATACCTCTTTTCCATAGTCCTTAGTCATCACTACATTGCCTACTTTATCTTTATTAATACTGATACATTTCTTTTTTAAGGCATAGCATCAAACCTTAAAACCTTTACGGTTTATCATAACAAACATTCGGTGTCTGCTCAAGGCTCTGGAGGTCTGTAGAACGTCTCCTGGTCTTGCCTGGGATGAGCTGGTCTTGGTTCCAGGCTCTGGATCGGGCTCAGGTCTGCTGGACAGCTCCATGTTTTCCTTGGTCCAGCTGCTAGAAGGGGTACCTTCCTCATGGCAGGTGCATGGTTGAAGCTTCTGTTGAAAACAGTCTGCAACCACTGCATAAGCCACAGCCCAACGACAAGGTGGGGGAAACACGTTCTAGAGATGCAGCACGATCAAGGTGACAGAGCAGAGAGAGGGAGTGATTACCCGAGAGCACTAATCCAATCATTCAAAAATGGAATCTGTACAAATTTTCCTGGACTTTTCTTTTCTGCTGCGACAAGCCCACTTTTGTTAGAACTACATTTATTAATCCATCTATGACAGTCTGTGACTCTCATGTATTTATTGCTACGAAAGCTATTGCACGCCATCATTCATCACACTTCCACTAACAAGTCATCAGAATTATAAGGCAAATTTTCCAAAGACAGAGACCCAGTTCACTTCATTTCTTCCCTCTGCTCTGATTGCCTCTGAGGTCAAATAAACTCCAACACGGCTGGTCACAAAGGTGGTGCCTGACACCCTCCCTGACCCCACCAGTTGGACCCACGCTTCTCACTAATCTCATTCACATGTTTTAACAGGCTCTTCTCACCTCATCCATTGATTGTCCATCACTCCATCCACTGAAGTCTGACTTTCTCCCTCCTCCTGGATGCCTTACTGAACCTGTTCTCATTCAGACCACTGGCAGTTTTCCACTGTGGGCTGCAGTGCGTGGTTCTCAGTTTTTATGTCGTGAAATAGCTAAGATTTAGCTGATAACATGTGCATCCTCTCATTTTTGAAATGCTCTGCTTACTTCTTGTGGAAAGACACATTCCCCTGGCCCTCCTGTAGGACGCCAGCCCTGTACCCTGCTTCCTTTGCTGGTCCTCCCACCTCCAGAATTCCTTCTGAGAGTGCTTGCCCATCAGAGCCCTGGAGTAGAGCCCACTCATCCACGTGAGATACCATCCTTCGGTGATCAGAGTTCCTGTCCTGCTTTCCTGGATGCTGCGTCTCTAACACATATCTCCCGGCTACGGCTTTTCTTCAGGCTGCCTCTCACAAGGCATCGCGGTTGAATTCCTTCCAGGCACTTCGGAGTTTGTCCCAAACTAAATGTCATCATCTTTCTACATACACTTCTTTCTTTCCTTAAGTCTTTATCCCAGCCATTTATATGGTCTTAAACAGCTTGGGTAGACCCTGCTGGCTCGGAGCTCTCTCGAAGTCCCCACGTCCCATCAATCACCAAGTCTCAAGGGCTTTGTCTCCCCAATAATTTTTTTTTGCAAATCCTTTCCTATTTCCTGTACCCAGTGACCTACAAATAACAGCTACCTGGTATCACTCACTGTCTAGGATCCTGTCACTATGCCAGCACTTTGCTTTTCATGCCATGTTTGCCTTCTGGGGCAAGTATTAATCTCTCTACGCTATAGATGAGAAGACAGCCTCAGAGATTTGGAGGATGAGAAAAATCAGGCTCCGAGAAATTATGTAACTTGTTTGGGGGCTGTGACTTGTCAAACTGACTGAACTCAAAGTCTAAGTGGGCTTTCAGTTCTGTCTTCACACTTTTTATGGTCAAATAGTTCAGTAGTTTGCATCTGGTTTGAGCACAGTACTTCATCCCCAATTCTCTTCTTTCTATGAAGTTGATAGAAGCGATATTTGCTCAATGCTTACGATGTGCCGGGAGCTACGTTGGGTGCTAGAGGCAGAAACGTGCCCTCAGCAGCTCACACATTCCCCACCACTGACTAATAAAGACAAAGTTAGAAGCCAAACGTGGATGTGATGTGTGTAATAAGTAATCTATAAATTTTGTTATTCTACAAATTTGGTGACAAAATAATTTGGATTATCAAACGCTAGAAATATTACATTTGGAGGCATTTATAGAAATTATCCCATGTTGACCGGAAACCACTAGGTATCCACTGAAGGCATCTTTACCTCCATTAATCAGGACAACTTGCATTTGTTGCTTCAGACTTAGTTAATATGTCCCATTTATGACTTACATTGAAAAAAAAAATCCAGTAAGGTTCAGCACTGAAGTCAGACAGCTCGGGGTGAGAGGAATTTTGCCAGCCTGTCATCCTCTCAACAACACCCCGATCAATGCTTTCCAAGGAAATTCACGTGTTAAACATGTTCCCTTCTCCCCCGCCTTGTGAAATGGGGCCATATAGACTCTGGTTTTAAGTGGTAATCAGCAATAATGTATTGCTTGTTCCTTAATGTCAGTATTGGTGATTTAGTGATTAATTATCTGACTGCTGTGTAGTGCTTAAAATAATCCAAATGCATGAAGTAAATTAGTTGATCAGGAGGAAATTCTGTCATGCAAATTCATGCAGTACAGACCCTCACTGTCACACTCATCGCTGACAACATAAGTGGGTCACCAGAGTGGCTGGCCCCTGTTAATTTATTTTCTCAGACACACCATACATATTCATGGTACCCTGCTGTTTGTCTGTCACCTCAAAGGAGCCCGATCTTCAGAATCACAATTAACAGAAAATATGCACATTTAGCCAATGAGAAAGAGGAGACTAGAAGAGTTGTGAATCTGATTTTATTTTATGGGTTTTTTCTGGATTTTACTGTGGGTTGGAAGCAACAGCTATTTGTCCGTATGGTCTTAAATTGTTAGTTCATGGACAAGGAGGTACAAGACTCCCGGGGAAAAAAGTATTTGTGAAAGGGAAATATTTATTCCTTCATTTTAAGATTCCGCAGCTTGCTGACTGCTACGCTCTCTAATCGACATTAAATGCACGTCGATTGTGCCAGATAAGGAAATGGAACTAAGTGCCCAGGCACAGCCCAGTGTGTGAGTGCCCGCATCCCATCCTTCAGGCTAATGGATGGTGGCAGGATCCTGACATCATAGCCACTATAATAACAGAGCCAGGGCAAGGGTTTCTGTCGGAGGCTCTGTGTTCACTTGGGCATTTCCTTCTCTCTAGGAATACAGTGTGTTTCATTAGCAAACAGATAGAAGAGGGCTAATTACTTCCTCCAGCAGAGATCTACCTCGCTCGTCTAGACGGCTTCAACAGGGAGACACAGACAGAGGAAAATGGACACATTCTGGATAACATTCATTCTTTTCAAAGGTTGCCTTCATCAGACATGGTTTTGTTTTGTTTTGTGTTTTGTTTGTTTTTTGTTTTTCATTTTGCAAGAATGAGGCATTTCCTGAAAGGACACTTGTTGCTTCATGGTAACACTGTAACCTTCATTGTTTTTAACTTTCCATCAAAATCTCTGAAACAACATCTCCATCTGTGAAGGAAAAAAAAGAGGTTTAAAAAATGGAATTGGTCCATGATTTTTGAGTAAAGAAATAGGGTAAGGGGTAAGAGCAGAGTCATGTTATCTTCCTTCTAAAAAGACATGGAGTATTAAATGGTGAAAAATACATCACAAGTTTCCCCAAAGCCTTCATGGATCCTTTTACACAGGTACAAAGCGAAGGATTAATTCCACTGGTAATATTTGTGTCAGGGCCTCGCTGATTAATTTAATATTCTGATTGGACAAGTAGCTGAGCTTTAAGGGCTGTTAACTTTTTGGCAAGTAGCTCTGGGAAGGCGGTAATGAGATTAACATTCAGAGGACAAATTTGCTTTTTTGCTGTATTTAATTACAACTTTGATACCGAATAGCGTTCACTCTGAATTCTCTAGATAGGACCCTGTTATCCGTATTTGTGTCACATGGTGGGGCCTGCTTCGGAAAAACCGTGGAAAATGGGGTCTTGATGAAGTGCCCTCTGAAAGGTCAGGGGACTTTCATGAAGAAGGTCAGGAGAAGATGATTGAAACTAAGTTGAGATTCCTACCTTCAGTCCTTGGTCGATACAGATGCAGTACTTAACCCTTATCCGTACTTAACTACTTACAAAATATTTTTACAGTCATCGTGTCATTTGATTATTCCGCAAAGTTCTTTGAAGTCAGTGGCCTCGTGGCTATTTTACAGTTGAGCATGGCTGTGGATACTGTGCTGAGGTCATGCACATTTTGTTTGGAAAGCCTGAGCTGAGGCTCAGGTCTCACTGCCCTGCGTCCTGGAGTGTGTGTGGCAGCAGAGAAAGGATGTGACTTTAGAAGCCTTGAGTCAGGGGCGCCTGGGTGGCTCAGCTGGTTACATGTCTGTCTTCCGTTCACGTCATGATCCCAGGGTCCTAGGATCGAGCCCCACATCGGGCTCCCTGATGAGCAGGGAGTCTGCTTCTCCCTCTCTCTCTGCTGCTCACCCTGCTTGTGTGCTTTCTCATTGTCAAATAAATAAATAAAATCTTAAAAAACAAAAAAAAGTCTAGAGTCATTTACTCATTTATGGTCACCCTGCCATCAGGATTTGTAAATAGGCACTCTGCTTTTCTCAGACAAGTTAGGAAGTAAAGGGGAAAAATTGCCTTGGTTAAACTTCTGGAGGAAGATGAATATTTTCTGAAGAATTAGAGGAAACTTCTAATTTTGACAATACTGAGGAAATAGTATCAGTTATGTGTCTGGTCCTATGTTTGGCACCGAATGGCTTAGGGGATGGAGAACACGGCACACCCTGTCTTCTTTGTTCCCGCCGATATCAATATAAGATCCCTCAAAGCCTTTTCCAAAATAAATAATCTATAATCTACATATTCTCAAATGTTCCTATATTTTTAAATTAACACACAACTACATACAGCTAGGAAGTTATAATCATTCTTCAACTTTTTATTTTATTTATTTTATTATTTTTTTTATTTCAATTCCATATAGTTAACATACAGTGCTGTATTAGTTTCCAGTGATCACTATAGCGATTCAACAATTCTATACATGGCTCAGTGCTCGTCTCCATAAGTGTACCCTCAATCCCCTTCATCTGTTTCTTCAATCCACCTCCCCCCCAGTCACCTCCCCTCTGGTAACCATCAGTGTTTGTTAAGAGTCTGTTTCTTGGTTTGTGTGTCTCTCTCTCTTTTTCCTTTGTTCCTTTGTTTTGTTTCTTGAATTCCTCATATGAGTAGAAATCATATGGCATTTGTCTTTCTCTGACTGGCTAATTTTGCTTGACATTTTACTTTCTAGCTCTATCCATGTTGTTGCAAATAGCAAGATTTCATTCTTTTCTAGGACTAATATACAATAGTATATAAACACCACATCTTCTTGATCCATTCACCTATGGATGGACACTTGGGCTGATTCCGTACTTCAGCTATTGTAAATAATGCTGCATGTATCCTTTCAAACGAGTATTTTTGTATTCTTTGGGTAAGGAGGCAATAGTGCAATTCCTGGATCCTAGGGTAGTTCTATTTTTACTTGTTGAGGACCCTCCAGACTGACTTCCACAGTGGCTGCCCTGGCTTGCCTTCTGACCAACAGTGCACAGAGCCCTGTTCTCTCCACATTTTCACCAACACTTGCCTCTTGTGCATTCTTCAACTTTTTAAATTCCTTCACACTATCTTATGAACATGATAACATTTATTTTTTGGTTAATAAGGTATTTGAATGGCAGTTGTAGGTTTCAGTGACTAAGTCCAGACAAGATATGATGGTCTGTACATACAAACTCATCACTACTTTGAAGGCAAGTCTTTCTGGCTTTTCCACCCGTCCCTCCATCCATCAACAGTACTTATTGATCCTATTATGTACCAGTTACTGGGATAACAAAATTGAAAAAGTGTAGCCTCTCCTTCAAGAAACTGATAGTCTAAATGCTTGGTCTATGGATATTCTGGTTTTGTTTGTTTGTTGGTTTGTTTTTGGTTGTCTGGTTTTTTCGTTTTTTTTCCTTTTGTTTTTGTTTTATTAAAGTCAGTGTGATCAGTAAAGATTAATCATTTCCAGAAACCTTGAAATGTAATTTATTCATTCAGCAGCTAGTTCATTTGACAGAGAGACTATATTAGCTATCATGCTTGAAACAGGTGAGGATATTTAATTAGATAAGAACAAGAATATTTTTTTAAATATTAAATAAAACATCAAGCTTATAGGACCATATCGGGTTATTTCATTGGCTCTGTTTCTTCTTCACATGAAAAATACTTCTTTATATTGGCGGTTGAACAGAGAGGAAAGCTGATTAAAACAGCCCCGTGATTGTGAGTAACTTCAGAAGTATTTGGTTGGTGCTGTCTGGGGCGTGTTGCTGCTCTGTGTGTTCCTACAACGGGATCTGTTTCACGGTCAAGGTGTACGACATTGTTCTGAAAGTGAGAGCCGCTGTTGGCTCAGTTGGTCACTGACGTGTCACCATGCCGGTAGCATGACAGACAGCCCGGTAGCTGTTGAGGTGTAATGTGCACGCTCGCTTCCCTGTTTGGTGGCTTGTTCAGAAAACCCACAAGGCGAGCTGGCCGTGACTTGGGCAAGCCTACGGTGCCAGCTCCGTCCCAGCCTCTGGCCGACTCTCACCAGCGGGACATCACGGCCGGTGAGGCTGGCCTGGGACAGGTATTATTACTTTAGATAATTACTAAGTAGAGTTCCCAGACTGGCATTTCAGAGACAAAGCAATTATCAAAGAATAATTAAATCACAGCATGAGCGAAGCAACTTTACCTTTCACTAAGTCGTGTACTTTGGGCATTTTAACTAACTCCAGCTATCTCTGTAGACACAGGTGTCCAGATCTCATGTATTCCTGCCGTGCTCCTGATCTGGCACCTGGTGGCTGGCTCTCTTCCTTCACACGCACACACACGCACACACGCATCGCGCACACGCACATACTGAGCTCACCGTGGACGTCACTACCAGCAGGCTGACTCAGCCTCTTCTGCTAACCTCTGCTCTTACCAGATTCTCTTCACTCATTTCTCTTTTGTTGCTCTGCTGCTCGTGCCCCCGGGGCCATGAGCTCTGCAATCATTTTTGCAGGGGCTCTTTTTCTTCTGATGATGATCTTGGAGTTTCCTCTTATCTGAGTAACCCTAGGCACGAAGTGAGAGCTCTGACCCACCACATCCTCCTTCCATCAACCGCTCTGCGGCCGCCCCGGCCTTCGCTCGCCTTGCACCTGATGGGCCAGCTCCCCAGAGCCTGTCTGCTCTGACTCCACGTGGCTGTTCGGGCTTCCTCATGATAAAGGCCGGAAAGACAAACATGTCAAAGGAAAGGTAGATGGTTCATGAAGGAACCCCCTGTGCTGGACCCTGCTTTTTGACACAAAAATTCTCCTGGCACGTGCTTCTCAGCCAAAGACAAGCCTCACAATCAAAACGAAGTTTTTGGTCGCCCATTTCTCATGATAAGAAACAGAGAAAGAGCTCAGCATTTGCAAACTTCATAGTGTGTCAGTTGCCAAAGCAAAAGAAAAATGAGACTTTACAACAATTCATTATTAAATATAATACACATAGAAGAAAAATGCCTGATGTTTTTAAATTCTTTTTTTTTTTTTTTTTGAGAGGGAGAGAGAGCGAGCAGGCGTGCATGAGCAGGGGCAGTGGGGAAGGGGCAGAGGGAGAGACAATCTCAAGCAGACTCCCCACTGAGCATGGAGCCTGATGCGGGGCTCGATCCCAGGACCCCGAGATCATGACCTGAGCTGAAATCAAGAGTCAGATGCTTAACAGACTGACTCACCCAGCGATCCCCAATTTTTTTAAATGTTTAAGATAGGCTTTTAATGCATTGATATGAGTTTAGAATAAACCTTTAAAGGGAAACTTGTAGGGACAACATGGTTTGGGGGATTTAATAAGATAAAGAAGGAAAAGTCTATAACTCTATCTATCCGTCTACATAAATGTACACACACACCACACACACCTTTGTGTATTTCCATTACGTGTATTTGTATTTATGTATATTTATATAATATGAAGCATAATCGAGATGCATAATATTTTATAATATATAAATACATAAAATAATAAAATATATGCTCATTATATATAATACGGACATAATCAAAAAAGATATTTTAAAAATTCCATCGGACTAGAGGCCTATTTGAGGCAGTGACGTTGAAGCAAACAAACTGACACGTGGAGGCCAGCTGGATGGAGTGAATCGTCACCCCTGGAGTTTCAGACTCCTTCCTGGCTTCACAGAGTCACAACCCAGAGATGAGTTAGCAGGCTCTAAGAGGAAGGGCTGTAAGTTTACCTGGAAGAGTGGAAGATTTAAGAACTCCCAAGAGCTGTCTTCAAATTTATGAAGGCTGACACAGGCGTGGGACTAGCTGTGTTTTCACAGACCCCAGAGGTGGGTGCCCCGACCAGTGGGAGAAAGATTTTGTCCCAGTGAAATGAATTTTCTAATAGTAAGAACTTCTCAGATGGGCCCAGTTTCTCAGGAGGCAATAAATCTCCCTCCACTTCTGATGCTCAGAATAAGCTGGTTCATGAATAACAGGGAGGTTCCGGGTGGGGGGCTGAGTATCATGTGCCTGTTCAAGAATGTATGTGGGTGTGTGGCCATGTATGGGTTGTTCAGAAAATGGGGGTTGGAATGGATGACCTCTTAGGGTCCATGTGACCCTGGGGGGCTGTAATAATTGTCACAGGCAGATTATTTCTCCAAGTCCTCCTTATTTTTTTTTTTTAAGATTTTATTTATTTATTTGACAGAGAGAGAGACAGCCAGTGAGAGAGGGAACACGAGCAGGGGGAGTGGGAGAGGGAGAAGCAGGCTCATAGCGGAGGAGCCTGATGTGGGGCTCGATCCCAGGACTCAAGGACCACGCCCTGAGCCGAAGGCAGGCGCTTAACGCCACCCAGGCGCCCCTCCACGTCCTCCTTTTTAACAGATCTAGTACCTTCAATCCAAAGAATCGATGGATTCACTTACTTCTATTTTTTAACAACCAGTGAGTGCATATGGATGGAACGAGGCTAGCTTGGAGTTTAGATGTGAGTTTAACCTAATCACTGCCATTACAAGTGGTGGACCTCTGGCAATTCTCAAACTCCTTTAGGCCATCATATCCTGCATTTATAAACTACAATCTTAGGATAACCCAGATCTAAAATTCTCTCCTTATCTAAAATGCTATGACTGTATAAGCTACTCCTAAAGGAGCCTGGACATTTTATGCATTTATTAGCTTTGGCAAAAACACTGCAAAATATCCACACTTAGCATCGTAACCCAACTTCACACCTGAAGGACTGTGGAATGTAGACACAGACCTTTGGTTCGAGTATGTTTTACAGACACTCAAGAAAAGCAGAAGCTGCTTCTTCTCCAAGCAGCATCTTCCACTTTCTGGAAGAGTCTTGGGTGAGGCATGCGGGGAAGAAATAACATGCATGCTCACCTAAAGCAATGATTTGATTACCATCCAGCAGTGCACATAAGAGCTGAGCGTTTCTACTTGATCGTCACGTCTGGTTGCAGTGAGATTCCTCCTGGTGGCAGCTCTCTTATTTCTTCCCCTGACTTCGCTCCCATCCGCATTCCAAGACTTTCTGGTTATTAAACTGCAGAGAGCTCGAATTTGCTATCGCACAATTGGAACTAATTGTCTGAGACGATTTACATCTATCAGGGCAAGGTTTATGGCTTTTTAGACTGAGTGGAAAATGAATAAATAACAGAGCTCGAGTCATTACTCTGTGTTACTACTTGTGATGTGCTGGGTAATCTGAAAATAATTTGGGCACTGCGGCTTTGTCAAAGAGTGGACATCTGTCAAGTTAGAGGTTCCGATGGTATTTTGCAATCTGTCCACTCACACCCTTTACAGTTGCTACCCTAAAACCAAGGAGTGGAGGTTTTTTTTAAGTAAGAAATTCTGTTGGAGAATCGAGAGTAACTTTTGCTCAGTGGGTTATGCTTCTGGTCACGTGGGCTTCCTTTCTCAGTCCCCGTAATCACCGCCCTGCCCCGCTCACACACTCCACCCTTCTGCGTACATAATGGACACATAGGGAACCCAATATCACCCTTGCCATCTCTCTGCTTTGATGAGAACGTGCCTAGGGAGCCAGCCGACCAAACCAGACGCTGAAGGAGGTGAACGGTGGTCTCCGTGCCCTCCCTTCCACGTGGATGGGTGGGCTGGCTCACCAGTTCAGGTTTTCACAAGCACACTTTAAAGTACCTTAAAATAGCTTCAAAAAATATCTTTCACTTGCTTTAAGGGAAGTGTTTTCATAGTTAAATAGTTTTCACTGTTTGGAAATTTACCCCTGATTCCAATTTATTTTTATATTTATTTTCAAAAGTAATTTCAGCTTGATAATTTTTCTGGTTTTGTTACCCATAGGGCTAATGGACAGTTGTTTGGCCCATTTACTGAAAATGATCCATGGAGATTCTTTGGTCAATTCTTAGTTGATTCTGGAGAAATTCTTGGACGTGTGTCACCATGTATAGAAGACAAAATCTACACTGAGCTTCTCACAGACTTAGAGAAAAAAAAGGCGAGAACATGGCTAAATTTATTTGAGAGAAGTAACGTTCAAGGACATAAGGTTCAGATAAAAGCGAGCTTGTGTGCGGGCTGCCCTATGATTTTATGCTGCAAGCCGTTAATCCTAAGAGCATAGGACACCGTGGAACTCAGATTTTAGGAAGAACGTAGCAGACAAGGAGACACAGTGTGGACGTGACATTGTATAAATGTCACATCAATGCAAAGTTACTGACTGAGTCAGTGATTGGGTACAAGGAGTGAGGAGGACAGTCTAGCCTGGCCTCAGGGAACGTGCAGTCAGCGGTACAAACGGACGCGGGGCCAGCGGGGTTGCTCAGAGATGCACAAGGGCCACAGGAGGCGTGACTTGCTTCGAGCGGGTTCAGCGAGGCATCCGCAGAACTGATTTGCGGGACATCCCTAGTTTGCTGGGAAGGGAGGGAGACATGTGTTCCCTTCCCAGAGACCAGACAGGCCAGCTCGGGCGAGCGACTTCTTCCCAAATGTCAAGTTTGTGTTCGGTTGGCTTTCGTCTGATCCTCTTCCCTCCCTTCCTGATACCACTGCCAACCTCTTCTTCACTGCCCGTCCCTGATCTTAGGGGCAGGAAGGGCCTCCGCTCCAGAAATCAGCCATTCCCCTTGCTCCCTGGGCCTGTTCTTCACAACTGCAAAGTTTCAGCCGGGCCCTAAGTGTGGATGGTGCCAGACCTCTCTTCTGGTATACCAGCCTACCTCCGGAGGTCCCTGGATCTGTCCCCAGGATCATCACCAGCTCCCCTTGTCTGACCCGAAAGCCTCCACACTCTGCCCCCAGCCTTCCCCGCCTCCCCCTCCAGACAACAACCCCAGCCCAGAAATCCAGATTCGGTCACACACATCACTGCCCAACTCTGCCAATGGCTTTCATATGCTTCAAGATTAATTTTTAAAATCTCACCAGCATCTGTAAAATCTGGTGTGATCCCCATTGGTCGCCTCATGTCCTGACTCCTGTGCTCCCTCACGCCTGGGGGTCCCACCGTGTCTGTCTTCCCGGGGTGCTCACCCGTCGGCATTCGGGGGAACTTTCCTGGGTGCCCCAGGCTAGCTTGGATCTCCTCCCCATGTGTGCTGCCCTTAACACAGATGTCGTTTTTGTCTGTGGGGCACGAGTATGCACAGGCCGCCGCAGGGGAGGGAATAAGCGTGTGGCCGACGGGGCTGTGGCCTCTGCCACCCGCAGTGGACAGATGGAGGCAAAAAGAAAGAAGGGTAGAGACAAGGAGGCAGGAGGAGGACAGGAGGAATGCAAAACAAGAATGTGCTCTCAAGACATGTTTACCACATTGTGATACTCCGATGATTTGATTAAATATATTAACATAGGGACCATTGTGACCGACCGTCGCGTGGTTGGAAGAACAACGAGGGACACAGTTGTTCTTTCCAAGTAAAAGAATTCAACGAAGAGGCCAGCGGACTTCCCAAAATCAACACCGGGGCCCCAATCACTCTATTTCAAAGTGGTTTTTTGACAGGTTTCTTGGGCTCCAGAAGAAAGTTTATTTTTTGTCGCTTTTATTTTTGTTTGTTTCATCGAGGAGAAGTTTCCATCTGAGCTTCTCAGTGTTGGCTTCCATGTTTCACACCAGAAATAACAACATGCGCACCGTTGAACTCAGAGGGTTTTGTTTCTCCTTTCGCGAGTAATAATCATTTCGGTCTCGGGAACCAAGCCCGAGCGTCACGTGACTATCCCAGAGAAACAGAACCTGGCGGCTCGTTCTCAATCCAGCTATTGAAACACTGGTTCTTTCGCTTGTCTACCATATCCATGTGTACGATATTTTTCGTACACTTCTTCAAAAAATGATGTAACTGAAGAAAAATCGAATTTCACTCTTCCGCTCGTAGACTTGTCCGCGTGACAAGCTACCTTTGACTTATTCTTGTCATTGTCTGAGCCAAGGTTGCAAAGACGTGCTACTGATGTTTGATAAAAATTCTCCTATCAATTTTTACCTTTTGAGCAGAAAAGGGAGCAGGAGGTGAGGCATAAGGGAAAGGAGTAAAAATCATGGGAGTGGGCCTGCGTAGAGGAACATCGAGGTGAGATTTTTCCTCTCACTGAGGCCAACTAATTGCTTTGGCTTTATTTGTGTTTCATTTTTTAGGAAATATTTTTATTTCCTATGGAAGAATTTTGACTATAAGTAAGTTAAAATTGTGTCAGTGAGCTCCAGGACATTTTAAATGGATGCAGATCAAGTCATTTGATGGTGATTCCATGAGAAAGCAATATATCCAACCTGATAAATAGGAATAAACCATTGAAACCTTTTGGAAAAGACCAATAAGCCAAAACGTCTGGCTTCTTGCCAGCTTATCCATGCAAAAGGTTTATATCGGTTAGTGTTTGATTTCCTTTCTCAAACTTTGTAACATTTAAAAAAAATATGTGAGAAGGTTGGAATTGAATGTAAGATTTCCTGTTTTATTCTGCTACCTAAGTCTGAATTGACCAGACATCCCAGTTTTTGTTGCTTTTTTAAAAATTTTAAAATGAAGCTAATGATTTGACTAAATCAGAAATAAAAACATTAAACAGACAATTTGTTCAAACTTCAGTCCCCAATCAGAAACATGGCATTTAGTTATTTCTTTCTTTTTTAAGATTTATTAATTTGAGAGAGATAGAAATCAGAGAGAGAGCACAAGGAAGGGGGGTGGCAGGGGGAGAGGGAGAAGCAGGCTCCCCACTGAGCAGGTAGCCTGATGTGGGGCTTGATCTCAGGACCCTGGGATCATGACCTGTGTCGAAGGAAGAAGCTTAACCGACTGAGCCCCCCAGGTACCCGGGGTGTTCAGTTCTTATAACGTCTCCTTAGGCTGTGGATTGAAAACATGTCATGCTGACAAGTAATAAACAGTGGTTTATGAATTGCACGTCACGCAGAGAAGCTAAGCAGATCAGGATGTTGTTACTGGGTACTTGCTCCGTGACAGCAACTAAGCAAGAGTAAAAAAGTAAGTCGTCTTCTGTCTGTCCTCCCCACCAAGCCCTGAGATAGCCTTTTTAGAGCTGGGTTCAGAGAATGCTGATATTTAGGCAGATTACAACCTTGCCTTACATTTACCTTGAATCAGATAGATGCCTGGGACAAGCAGCTCCTTGAAAGCTTCTGACTCTGTCACATTGTAAACACAAGTTTTGTGAGATGGGTTAAATGGCGCTGCCGGAGGGAGTTTCCTCTACCTTTCCAAGTGTCTGGGTTGCTCATGCCTTAGACCCACGCACCGGGATGTCGGCACTTCCATACCGTTAGCTCAGTCCTTCAGAAAGTGCCTTAGCTGAATTCTGTTCTGGGAGATTGTTATGAGCACTGGTCATGTGATATTCACTCTTGCATTCGATGAAACAGCATTTTGGGGACAGAGACATACATACCTCTCAAGTCCTCTATCAAGTTCGGTGGGACAAACTTTGGGGAGAAATCAGAGTAAGAGAGTCATGACTGATTAAAAACCAGCACGTATGTATTAACATAGTAAGATGATAGCCCAATAGTATCACATTAGTATCTCAGATTATTAAAATATATCTAATTTGTTGAGGGGCTATTTCTCTGTACTCAATACAGCAAAATGTTGGTTTAAGAGAAAACATTAAAAGCGGGGTGCCTGTGTCTCTGTTGCTTGAGCATCTGGCTTTGGTGCTGGGATCGAGCCCCGCATCGGGCTCCCTGTTCAGCAAGGAGTCTGCTCCCCCTTCTACCGCTCCCCCTGCTTGTGTGCTCTCTCTCTTTCTCTCTCTGTCAGATAAATAAATAAATAAATAAATAAATAAATAAATAAATAATTCATTAAAAAAAGAAACCATTAAAAGCAACGCCCCCTCTTTCACTTTGGAGTTACGATTTACAATGTGCTTCTAAACACGCTGTCTCGAGCTTTCCTCATCTCAACCTCGTGAGGATGTCAAGGCAGCGTACGTAGGTACATTTCCCAAATTATATATTTTGGTGTGTGCCAAGGCTTTTTAAAGGGAGGGACAGCATGATGGCTCTTTTCCACGATGATCCATGTGAACACGAGCAGCCATAGACCCTCAAGGAAGAACGGGTTTTGACGTTGCGGTGAGCTGTGTAACACTGGATATCTTAAAATTTGGGAATATCAACAGGATGACTGTAAATTTTGAAGGTATGCTTATTTCAGTGGTTGGCCTAGAGGGGATAATCAGGAGGACGATGGCACTGGAGCGGGTATTGATTGCAGCTCTCATGGTTACTGCACGCTGGTGTTTGCAAGGAGACAGTGAAAACTGTATTAAGAAAAGATTGATTCTGCCCATGGTACTCACAAATATATGGAGAAAGGAAACAAAAATCCAGAGAGATCATGAGGTTCCCCTTTATTCTCTGAGCATGACCTCCTTAAAAGCAGTGACTGCTGACATGAAAAATACACATAGTTTTGGACTCTGCGATGCCACTCTGGGCAACTCTCTTAGTGCAGGGGGTATGAGGACGCATGTGCAAGGATGTTTGTTGAAGTGCTGTCTGTCAGTTGGGTCAAGGTTGAACAGACACTTGTTCGTCCTTATTAAATTCATACTACGGAATTGTACCTAGGGATTGAAAATGGATCATCTCTGTATCTATTGACCTCAAGGCATAGACGTATAAACTGAAAAGGCAAATTATGGAATGTGTATAGTACAGCACTGTTTTTGCAAAAATAAAGACAAATCCAATATTCCTGTATATGTGAATGTATGTGTTTGAAGAAATGGAGTTTTCTGACTGTTGAATTGCACACAGTAGGGTACAACACCAGCTTCTTTCGGGGAATGGGATCAAAGGTTTTGACACACAGTTTTTAACTTTTTCTTTAATACAGTTGTATGTAACAGAATATCTAAATAGAAGTGCCATAACCCTAAAAAAATTATGAACTCCAAAGACATTTAGAGGCAGGGGTGTTGTGGAGATAACTTACAGATTTCAGCAATGACTCACGTCTTCCTAATGTCCTTCCTGTCGTTCTCAGCCTGACTTTCACCCTCATCTTCCTCTGCCGTGGCTCTCATGCCTGAAAAGCGACCACACGTTCCAGACATTCCATCCTATGCAACCGTTCGCAAAGGCAGAAAGAGTCCTCTCTCTCGCTCTTTCTCTCCCTCAAAGAACTAACAAAAGCCAAACCCTTCTCACCAGTATTCCTTCCAGCTTCCAGCTTTTAGACTTTCTTGCCCAAGGAAGGCTGAGAAAACATGGATGGCCCTGTTCAGGTCTTACTGCGGGAAGTAGAATATGCCAGCAAGGACTGGGTGTGTGCAGGGGGAGGTGGCCTCCAGAAAAGCCTTCCATAACCCACTACTTTGTACTTAAAACAAAGTGCTTTGCAAACTAGAAAAATAGAGAACACATGATGAAAAGCATAAAAACAAAGATTCCGATTAAAAAGTCAAACCAGATGACTTTGACATGCATTTTTCTTTTGCACTTAAGAAACTTCCCAGAATGTTCTGTGGGCATTCACAGGGCAGGACAGAACAGACAGTTGTCTTCTATTATCTCTCAAAAACCTGCTGTGTTTCAGGGTGAGCAGACTGGCTGAGCCACAGGCAAACACTGGGCTGCGAAGTCTGGGATCAGATCCAAGTTTGACTTTCAGAAACAGGAACAACTTCGAGGAAGCAGCTTTTCTGTTCAGGGAGTCTCCACGGAGGTTCCCTGGCTATGGGCACAGGTGGGGCAGCAAATCTTGGTGGAGGACACCGTCTCCACCTCCCCCATAAAAGAAGCGTGCCTGCTGTCCAGTGTCAGCAGCCCGCCGCGACAAGCAGAGAGGGCCAAGGCCGGTGGAAGGGGGCGTGCCCCCAGCCCACACAATACTCCTGGAAGACACCCCACTGGAACCATGATAGTCGTGCTAACGATATAGTCTCTTTTCCCTTGGCCTTGTGAGGTGATGTTTGCTCGCTTACTGAAGGAAAAAAAAGTAGTGACACTGAGAAGTTTTATTTGCAAGACCATAGATTGTACCTGGTGCCAGTTTGGTAGCACAGGGAAACGTGGGGAAGCTGTTTGTAAAACACCACCCAAACTGGGGAATGCGTCGCTCTGTCTAAGCACACCACTTTGATATTCCACCAGCCAACCCACTAGTATAAAGCCCAGAAAGTACTTCTGTTTTCTCCCCCCGGGTCTATATGTCAGTCTTTGTGGCAGGACCATACTGTTTAATTACTGTAGCTCTCTAATATATGCTGAAATCAGGACATGTGATGCCTACAGGGTTAGTTTTCTTTCTAAAAATCACTTTGTTTATTCACTTTTTTTTTTTTGGTAGTTCTATATGAATTGCTTTTTCTATTTCTGTAAAAAAAAATGCCTTTGGGGTTTTGGTGTGAATTGCATTAAATTGGTAGATTGCTTTGGGTATGTGGAGATTTTTATAATATTTAATGTGTGGAGTTTTGTTTTGTTTTTGTACACCAATTATACCTCAACAAAGCTGTTAAAAACATTTTTAAAAGTCTTGCCCAAACTTTGCAGATTCTCACCGGGCTTGAGCTTCAGAGAGCCACCCCTTCCTTGACATGTCAGCATTAATTTGATTATCATTACCTTTTTTTTTTTTCTTTTTGTAAGAAGACATACTTTCTTAAGAAGGCTACATTCAATATTATGGAGTTGAAATTTTTCCCAAACACTGATCTTTTGTCTTGGAATCTCCCCTCTAGCCTACTGCCCACCTGCCAAATTCAGTCTGAAGCCCGTTTCTACCTGACCCTTGAGGTAAATGTGACTATCATAATTTCAAAGGGTTGTTTAGAAAGATGCAAAGAAAGATACATGACAGAGACCTCATGCGGCCTGCAAAACCCAGAATCTTTACTAGCTGGCCCTTTAGAGGAAACATTTTCTGACTCATGGTGTAAGGTGTTAATTTTTACTTGTGTTTGTGATTCATTTCTTTTTATTTCTTTTATTTTATTTCTGATTTTTAAAAAATTTTAGTCTAATTGACATACAATGTCATGTTAATTTCAGATGTACAATGTAACGGTTCTGTACGATTCTCGGTATCCTCAATCCCCTTCGCCTATCTCACCCATCGTCCCACCCACCTTCCCTCTGGTGACCTCAGTGTGCTCTCTGTAGTTAAGAGTCTGGAGTTTTTTGTTGTTGTTTGTCTCTGTTTTTCTTTGTTCATTAGTTTTGTTTCTTACATTCCACATGAGTGAAATCCCTATGGTATTTGTCTTTCTCTGACAGACTTACTTCACTTAGTATTATACTCTCTAGGTCCATCTATGTTGTTGCAAATGTCAAGATTTCATCCTTTTTTAGGCTGAGCAATATTCAATAGTAGATATGTATCATCTTTGTTATCCATTCATCTATGGATGGACTCTTGGCCTGTTTCTGTATCTTGGCTCTTGTAAATAATGCTGCAATAAACATAGGAATGCATGTGTCTTTTCAAATTAGTGTTTTCGTATTCTTTGGGTAAATACCCAATAGAAGAATTCTTAGATCATATGGCGATTCTATTTTTCTAAATTTTTGTGGGACTTGTATTTAAACAAGAAGGTTCACTGTGTGTTATATGCAACTAATGAATCATCGAACTTTACGTCAAAAACCAGGGATGTACTGTATGGTGACTAACATAATATAATAAAAATATTATTATGAAAAAAAGAAGAAATATGCATGTTTGTGTACATGTCTTTGCACATAGACAGGCACTCAAGTTAAAAACAGTTGGAAACTGGCAGCATATAATCATGATTTTTCCCATCCACTTACACAGGTTGTCCAACTCCCTCTCCCTTGGGCAAAGCCTATGACTTCCTTAATATTAAAATGTCCCATCATGATCCATATTAATCTCCAGCTCAATTATCTCCTCCCATCCTCTGAGCTCACTACTGACCTTCAGATCAGGGGTCCATACAGGAAGGACCACAATGTCCTGTTACACTTCTGCCATCTCAGCCGAAAGCAAGAGGAACTCTTTTATATATGTGATCTTTCCTTCCTTCTCTGGTTCCGGCCCTCAAGAGCTGGGGGCTCAGAGGATGGAAGAGAAGAGAGGATGCGGTTGGCCCTCGTGGCCAGCTACTACGTCCTGGTGAATGTCCTGATGGCTCACCACACCCCATCTCTGCAGAAATCAGTTGAGCTGCTTCTCACTGTGATGGCCACAGTTAGCCTCTGTGGAAATGGTGCTTTGCATAAACGGTGCATGTGGGTTTGGGGGAATGTGTTCAGTTTACCCTTACCCCCTTTTTTTTTTTTTTTTACCAAGGACCCATTCAAAAAGGATCCATACTCCTTTGACTCCTGCCAGTAGCCTAGACACTCAAATCCCCTTGAGGAAACCCTATGCTTCTCCCACTGCCTTTTTCCACTGTGATGTACTGTATGGAGCCATGGGGTCCCCAAGTTTTTCCATGTTCTCCAAGATCCAAGGAGAACAGGAATGCAGACTCCCCCATTCTTAGAATGCACACTAACCATGGCTTCTACTCACCCTACTGGCTTGGGTCTCTTCATCATGGATCACGTTTTCAGAAATGCTCAAGCGAGAGCAATGTACCAGTTTCTGCGATCACACAAGCCCCTGCACACCATGAAAGAAACTAAAGATTTCCTGACAATTCCCCAGCCACACATTCCTCTGGAGCAGGAAGTAGGCTGGTCATGCGCATGCCTACAGCTCAGTGAGCTGACAGTTTGGGTAAAGTGCTATCATCCTTTCAGCAGGTGCCGTCGGTCCAGCAAGGGACCCCACTGTAGCAACTCCCGCTCAGCTAGGGAAGAGGGATCTGTGTCCTTACTTCTATACTCTCTCCGACATTGTGAAAATGACGTCATCTCTTCATGATGTTACTTGCTTGACTTTTTGTCGATATATATATTTTTATATGGTTAGGTTTGTCATTAATTGTTGTGCTTTTTTTTTTTTTTGATCTTCTTTAGAAAGACTTTCCCTACACTAAGATTATGTACAGATTTGAAGATTTATGTCAGATTTATGTACATCTTTTTCTGAAGTGCTTTTAAAGTTTTACATTTTACAGTTAGAACCATTGGTCTAGCTACCTCTTGTCTTGAGGGCAGCAGTGAGACAGTGATTTTTCTTGTAGAATTCTCTGGAATCCAATACCACCTATTAAATAATATCTATTTTCACCTTTCCATTGAAATATCTATTAAATCCTACTTCGTATGTGAAATCCTATTTGAACTTTCTGTCTTAGTTCATTACTGTGTTTTCCTGCTTATATGCTAGTACCAAATGATGATTTAAAGAATGTCTTTATAATATATTTTGAAGTCTGTGGGAGCTTGTCTCTGACCCCAACACCCACCATAAACAACTCTTGACTTTTTTTTTATTATGAATGCTCTTGAGTCTTTCTGGTATTTTTCTGAGATCTGCTATAATGAATAAAGATTTAGGATTTTTAACAGACTCCGTTGTAAGTTTTTGAGTTTTTTGTCTAACAGGTAAGAAACTTTTCATCTTATTCAACATTGTTTCCACATTACCAAGGAGTGTCTAGAAGAGGCATTTAATAAATATGTTTGTGGAAAGAAAAAAAGTAATTCTCCCCAAGGTCTCACATTTAGAGGCATACCTAACTCTCAATCTCAGCTCTCTCGGTCTGTTGTAAAGATTAAAGGAGGTCATTTACCCGAGACGACGTTACGCAAAATCTGGTACACAGAGCTTGATACTTGGACAGTTTTTCCTAATATCCTCTCACTTAAATACTTAAGAAGGTGGGGAGATTTCCTTTTCTTTCCTTTCCCTCATTTCTTAAAACTATGGAAACAAATAATTTTTAATAGAATTTGTAGCAATTTAGAAATACCCAGCCAGTTTGCTCAGATACTGTTTCAGTAGGCTAATTCATCATAAGCCAACAAATTGAGGGCAAAATGAGTTAAATTCATGAGGTAAGTCATGAAGGCTTGGGTTTTACTGATGTCCACGCTGTCTCTGAGTAATGGAATTGCTATCTATTGACTGGATAAATGATTACATGTCTCTACATCTAATTACTGAGGAAATTAGGGAGCTCTGCTTACCCAGAACATACATTTTTCTATAACACAAATCCCAAGCTTGCATTTGAGGGATGATCTCTACCATTGCTCTCCTGCTTTAGATATAAGGTAGCGTCATTTTTGACTAAGGATTAATTGAGAATGCATGAAAGTGATTTCTACTGTAAAGAAAAAATTCTCTCCTTTATGTTGAAGGAATGACCCATGCCATGGAGGACTGCCTCTTAGATTAAGAGCCACTTCTATTCACAGCATTCTTAGGAGATTCAAGTCAACCTTTTGGAGTAAGAGACTGTATTTCTTTTCCTTTTGGACCAAGATGAAATGCTTCCTTCCTTCTCTTCAAGAGGGACTCCGTCTTCTGGTTATGAATCGCATGTTTTGCTGCCAGCAACGCTTTCGTTGTTGAAATATTCATAAAAGATCCTGGGCTTGTGTTCCAGTGATTCGCATCAGGGAAAAGGAAAGCTGTTATTTTGAGCATAGCATAAACCTCGGCTTGAAGAAAGCTTTGGCATCACTTTCAATTTTGCGATTTGCCCCCGATGCTAAGAGATGGCTTTCCCTGTTCAGCACATCGAATGGCAAAGCTGGGCTTCGCGTGAAATGTCCAATTGCAGTCCCTGATGCAAACAGCAGTGTGAAAATTAGGTGTTCAAACGAGGCCAAGAATCAAAAAGGCTGTGTCCCGCCCATGAGCAGGTGGTCCCATTTTGCAGACAGGTCTGAAAGCACCAAGACACTGGCTCCCAGCAGCTGCGCTGGCCCTGCCATCTGAAGCCAGAGAGGAATTCGGTCCTTAGTGCTTTTCCTGCCAGCTGGCCCCACCGTGGAATACTGATGGACGCAGTTTATAGACTGTGGTGTCCGAGTGCTTTAAGATGCTCTGGGCGTGTGTGTTCATACACACCTGCACACGTGTGTGCATGCACTGGGTGCACAGCAAAGATGTCACAGCCTAGGGCTTGCTTTCCAATTCCGCATGGCGTTCTCTGACTTTTCTGGGAGGATTTTGGAATTGGTTCCTTCCAGAAATATGTATTTACGCTTCGTTGCTGCACTTAGAGGACGCGCCTGAAGTCTAACTGGGACTTTGCTTTCTCCAAACCCCCCCTTATTGTTAAAAGTATCAGAAGCGAGAAGCACTTTATCGAAGGCTTGCCTGTATTACCTGATAATGAGCCGATTCCCACGTCTCCCCTGGGGCACGTAAGAGGTGTTTCTTGTGCATTTTCAATAATTAGAAGCGTTAGAAGGAGAAATTAGGACAATTGTATATTGAGCATCTGACCTGGTGGGTTTGTCCTTTAATGAACGTAAATAAAGGTGCATCATCCTGGTACCATGAGGCAGATTTTGAAAATCGTTAAAGCTCGTGGCTGACACGTGCCCTTCCATGATTTAAAAACTGCACTCTCTTGAGTTTTTAACCTGTGACTAATGTGGCTTTGGAGACCTGCGCCCCGCAGAACCCTTGTGAGCACAAATTCACAGAGGGTGCCTGCTTTCAGCAGCATCTGTGCCTGGGATGAACAGACAGACAGAGAAGCACGCTGAGTGAAAGCCAGGCCTTTCTGTGGCAAAGAGAAGACAGCTCTCTTCTTGAACAGAGGGAGGCTGGCGCAGCTGCCCTGGAGACCCCCTTCTCCTCTCTGGATTCCCAGAGACACATGTTTCATCACGGGTCCGGCGCATGGCCTGCCCACCGAAGCTCGCCCCCACCGACTCACGTTAAAACTACCCGGAGAGCCTTTTCTTGCGGGGATCGTGTTCCCCCTTGTACGTGTGGTATGAAGATCACAGAGGAGAAATGTGAGTGCCCACAATAAATACTACATGAACCCAGAGATGCAGGGGCCCCTGGGGGGTAGCAAATGAAACGCCCACCAGGCCATGACCCTGGAAGCTCCTGCCACCGGCAGCTTCATGCCTCATCATGCTTGCATCAGGTCCGGGGCGCCGGCCCCAGGCCGCTCTGGGTAACAGGGAGGGGTGCGCTGGGGAGAGGTGCCTGCTCCCTGCCGCATGAGATGCAAAGAGGAGGTGCGGGAGGATGGAGTGGCTTCACCGAAAAGACGGGAAAGTGGGGGGCGTCGGTGACCCCCTGGCCTGAAATCCCTCCAAAGACCTCCTTCGGCTTGTAGGGGGGCCGTTCATTCGTACTGTGTGTTTACTGTGTGCTTTCGTGGCAATGATTCATGTCAGGCTGGCCAAAATTCACAGAATAAAACAATAAGCAGGTTCTTCTCCTAAGGAAGAAACATCATGAAAAGCTCCATGAACTACCGCTGCTGTGTGTAGACTCTGAATGGGGCTGGCCTGCTCGGGGGCGGGCAATTGCGCTCACCCCCACTGGAGCCGAAGGGTCCGTCCGTGTGGACACTGCTGATGGAGACCAGAGCTCGGCTGCACCCTCAGCACCAAAGTGCACGGACATTAGAGCTACAGCTGTGTAAATACTCGAAACTCGTTGAGGAAAAAGCTAGCGCATGTTATCTGGGAAACACATCAAGTACTTCTAAACTAAAATAAATACTAATAGTCTCTATTTGAATACGCTTCCCCTGAGAAAAGAAGAGAAAAATGTTTCCAGGTATAAAAGTAACTATGGGTAAAGATTCTCTTTTTTCACGGTGAAAGAGCATTCTACAAGGTCACTCCAAGCATTGGGTGACATTTACCGGGGCCCTTAAATTAATTACTCTGAAAAAAAGGATATTTGTTTAGCTTTTTAGCTAGCTGGGTAGCCAGCAAGGGCCCCACTCCCTTCCGCAGCAAGCATTACATGAAATATTTATGTACATTTGCGAACAAGGCTGGGCTACGCTTGAGGCAAAATCAAATCTTGCTGCAAGACGAGACGTTGACATGTGCACATTGCGCGGGACTAACAACTACCCCGGATTTGTCCATTTTCCTTCCCTAAATTCAGACAGGGGATTTGGGGATTTCAACATCTAATTTCTAAAAAAGTGCATCTAGTAGTGATTAAGATGTGACCGGGAGGGGGCATAGTTTGGTTTGGTGCAAACTTCAAAGTCCCGTCCCGAGCACATGCCGTGTGATTACTGTACTTGGGGGGGGGGCGTTCACTTTTCTTTCATGCCCAGTTTGTAATTCTTTCAACAAAATACCGATTCGCTTTATGGGTGCTTATCTTTGAGCGACATGTCTCTGGGTCCCGAAAAGCTTCATCTTTGGTGGTTCTTGAATCTGAGTGTGCCCTGCCGTGTCGTGTCCAGCTCAAGCCCATCCTGTCCGTGGGGCACACAAGACAGGAATCACTTGGACCAGATAACCCCGGAAAGTTTTTTGGAGACTCCAAACTTGGCAACAAGTACGGAAGCTGACATTTGAGTGTTTGGTGAGGGGACAGGGGGTAGGTCTACGAAGGATTTGATGAATTCTGAGTAATGGAAGTGCCAGCTGTCACGCTGGTTGGATTGTCACAAAATAAACAGATGTCTTTCACAAGTATCCTTCGCTCGCCAACGTTTCAAATTCCTTTTAAATCGATGACCGTACTTTTCCACCGCAATGCAGAGGGAAACCTTTAGAGGCACATTATTTCAGTGAATGGGTTTATCAACATGTTTTTTTTTAATATCGTAAAATTGTTTTTTCAAAAAGGAAACCAAGAAAAGGCATGACTATCTGTTGTGTGCACAGAAAAAAAAAAACAAAAAACCTTCTCAGTCTGATCCTTTGGCAGATGTTTACTTGGCTTCTCCAGATGTGCTCTCCACTGTCCCACCGTGGACCTGCTCACTGTTACACCTGCCATCCCTTTAGAGTCAAAGACACTTGAGCTGCCACCTATTCCCACTCATTGCTCCTTGAGAGGGAACGGAGAGTCTCAGGGAGCAGGGCGAGGGAGGGAGCCAGCCACAAACCACAAGACTGCTAAATCACCATGTGGCTAAATAGGGAAAACCATCCAAACCCCAAATAGCTGGAGGCAAACACATGATGTCATCCTCTCTAGGGGCAGAGGGAGCCAATAAGAGAACGTGTTTGAGGCAAACTGAAGGTGCTTTCTGGAGTGTTCCCTGAGCCAGGGTTTAGATGGCATTGGCTGTCCTGGTGCTGTTCCTGGGCGGTGGCAGGAAAATCCAGTGCCCATGATGGATTGGAGGCGACCCAGTCAAGCTGCAGAGACAGGGGAGCTCCAGCAGGGTGAGGAGCAGAAGTAAGAAGTAGTCCAGAAACAAGCATCATATCACCTGCATGGATTTATTTCCATGCGGAGTCCGGAAGCAACCCACATGACTCTGGATTCATGGGTGAGTAGATGAGCACCAGGGATCCATTGACAACCCTCACCTGTCGTTGAGGATGGATTTTCTGTGACTGTGAGTTGAGCCATTCTTTAACTGAGACCAGCATTTCCCCAGCATGAGGGCCGGCGCCCACATTCCATGGCCCCTGCATTGTTGAAATCAAGAGCAGTGCTGTCCCTTAGAAACGTGATGCAGGTAACACGTGCCATTTTCAATGTCCTAGTAGACACACTAAAATAGCTAAACAAATGGTTGGTTCATTTTCATTAGAAACTTTCCATCATCCAGTATTGCAAAAGTACTATTTTGACAAATTCCATTCACCACAATTTCAAGTGCTCTTTAACCACGAGTGGCTGGTGGGGCCACATTACAGAGCACAGAACAGTGTCACCTGCTTAATGTGTCTTTTTAATTAGAACGACCTTTTGTACTTGAAAGTTTTCACTCTGAGAGGAAAATTTTATGTCACCATAAAAAAATATATGTTTGAGGGGATGCATAGGCTTTTCTACTATGTAGAAATGTATCATTCCATAATGTATCATTCCATAATGTATCATTCCATAATGTATCATTCCATAATGTATCATCATTCCATAATGTATCATTCCATAATGTATCATCATTCCATAATGTATCATTCCATAATGTGTCATTCCATAATGTATCATTCCATAATTACTAAAATTAAATAGAACGTTCATATACTACTTGAAATTAAATTAAATTAGATTAAATTCATATCCTACTTCAAATTCCTTATGGGACACCATTAATACATAAATTAAACATGGAGAAAAATCTGACCTAACCAATCAAAATGTTACCTAGAGAGCCCCACTGTCTCTCATAAAGCTGTTTGCATTGTTTTGTTTTCCCCCTGAAAATCTTTTTAAAGTGTGAACAGCATGGTCTCTACGAGACAGTCTAGAAAGTGGAAGTGAAAATTTTACTCTTATATGAACATTAGACATATCAGAAATCTAACTTGGAACTTTTGATAAGGTCAGGATAAATTCATTTTCATAAAAAATGAAAGGATGACTATAATAAAATATATTTCAGACACATTATACATTGTATGTATTTTTGTCTTGGTTTTCTTCAAAAAGGCCTAAACAACTTGTATCACAACAGCATCAAATAGACACAATATCTCCATTAGCTGTTAAATAGTAGCAATAAACTTTAAATGTAATTCTTGTCCATTCTGAAAAATCCTAAGGATGGATTCTGTTATTAATACTCAATTCATGCCTTATCTCTCTTCAGCAAAAGAAATATGTCTGCTTTGGTCTGTCTTATGATTTGTATTTATCTCATAAAATATATTGCCACTTGAATCATGTCATTGTCATATCCTATCAATTCAAAAGAACCAATTTATTTTGGCTTTTACAAAAAACTATGAGCCACAACATACCAGAAGGCAGCAAAACTGGCCCTCTGTGCTTCTGTGTGTGGACAGCCTCAAAATTTGGGGCATCTGGGTGGCTCAGTCGTTACTTGTCTGCCTTCGGCTCAGGGCAGGATGCTAGATTCCTGGGATTGAGCCCTGCATTGGGCTCCCTGCTCCACTGGGAGCCTGCTCTTCCTCTCCCACTCCGCCTGCTGTGTTCCCTCTCTCTCTGGCTGTCTCTCTCTCTGTCAAATAAATAAATAAAATCTTAAAAAAAAAAAAACTATCCCACGCTTTGGAGGATCCCTAGGAACAGAAATCCGAATGATCTAGGTTCTCCTCCACTTTTCCTCGTATTCCGTACAGGAAGAATTAATCCCAGATGTCCCGGGACAGGAAGGGGAGAGTAGAAAGTCCAGGTGAACAGACAAGTGAGCGACCTGCCATGCTGTATCTGTCCACCCGCAAACCCAGCTTCATGTTAGCACCGGATCTTCGTCCACTGGTTCTGTGCAGGCAGTTTTCATCTCTCCGTTGTACATGCCTCTCAACATGGCTCTCCAGCCCAGATTTAGCATCTGTCCGTATGAGGGATTCTCAGCTTTGGTGCCACTGACATTTGGCTGGAGAATTGTGTGGTGGGGGCTGTTCTGTGTGTTGTAGGATGTATAGCAGGGCCCCTTGCCTCCACAGAGAAGGTGTCAGTGTCACCCACACCCACCCCCACCACCAGTTTGGTGACAACCAAACTGTCTCTCATACGCATATTCCCCTTGGGGGCAAGACGGCCCCTGACTGAGACACAGGGTCCAGTGTCTTAGCTCTCAGATGGTACGCTCGGTACTGTTTCCTGGATGCTGGTATTGCCTCTCCTTTCAGCTTTGATTTTCACGTTTACTTAGGATTACATCTGCTCTTTTCCAATAGATTTGAACATTGAGTCCCCCCCAACGTGCCCTGCTCTAGGCTCTTATTCTAGTGGCAGACATCTTGGGGACAAGGAGACAGGTGTGGAGCACTGGTATAGAGTAGGGAAAACACACTGCAAGGGGGCAGAGGGGCGAGAAGCAGAATACTAATGTGCAGGACGGACGTGTTCTAAAATAGTCTGCGTGACAGTCTTTCAGACACCATCTCTAAGTGTTATCCCCGAATTTATTTTATTTTGTTTTATTTCATTTCATTTCGTTTTGTTTTAAGGAGAGAGAAAGAGCATGTGAGTGAGTGGGGGATGGAGAGGGGCAGAGAGAGAAGAGAGAGAATCTCAGATGAACTCCACGCCCAGTATGGAGCCTGATGTGGGGCTCGATCTCACACCCCTGGGATCATGATCTGAGCCGAAATCCAGAGTTGGACACTTCATCGACTGAGCCAGCCAGGTGCCCCATCGAATTTTAGATCAATCTTCACAAAATGCCCTCTCCTGACTTGCCAGAGACACATTTACCATATTAAAGATAAATTTATTAAATAAACAACAATGAAACACTTTAATGACTTAAACACAGTACACAGTTTTATATCTATGAATGCGTAATAATAATTACCTAAACTCATTTGTAACCTCTGAAAGATGCTACGGAATCAACTTATTGTTCATAACAACAATTATTTAAAAAGTAGAGCAAATGAATAAATAAACTGAGGAAGCATTTATGCTGCTTTTCCTATATAAACAGCAGCTCAGGGTAAGCAAATAGTTGATGAGGACACATGTGTCTTTATGGAAAAATTGCAGCTAATAAACACATACATAGAAGTAAAATGTCACCACTTTGTAAATCTAATAAATTAGTGGGCCGATGTAACATTCGTCAAACAGCTGATGAGATTTTAAAAGAGAGAGAGAGAAGGCATTTCATATTCTCTGATTTTTTAAAATATATATTTAAAATTTATTTCCAATATTTTGTTGCTGCTTATAGAAATAAAATCACTTCCAGTATTTGGCATTGTATCCTGGATCCATATTCAATTCATTTATTAATTCTATCAGTTGACTTTGGACGCATTTGAACTTTGTAAATAAACAACCAGGACATCTCTAAATAACGATTTTACTTATTCTCTAGCAAAAGGCATCAGTGCGAAGATCCACGAAGCAGGAAGAACACACACTAAAACCACATCTGGGCCCATCAGACGGAGTCAAAAAGAATGAGCAAATCTTACAGGTAACCAGGCGGGGAAAACATCCCATCCATGGGAGTCCAGGTGAAGAGCCGACTCATTCTAACAATCGATGTGGGCTAGAAGATCATGGGGCGGTGTCTCTGAGAGTGGACACCACGTCTCGGATGTGATGACGCGGAGATGCGTGAATCCGTGATGAGAAATCCACGTGTTTGAAATACTTTGTCTTCTCTGTTTATGCAAATGTTAGCTTACGACCTCAGAGCCAGAAGAGTGTCTTAGAAATAAGCAGACTAGGGGCGCCTGGGTGGCACAGCGGTTAAGCGTCTGCCTTCGGCTCAGGGCGTGATCCCAGCGTTATGGGATCGAGCCCCACATCAGGCTCCTCCGCTATGAGCCTGCTTCTTCCTCTCCCACTCCCCCTGCTTGTGTTCCCTCTCTCGCTGGCTGTCTCTATCTCTGTCAGATAAATAAATAAAAAATCTTTAAAAAAAAAAAAAAAAGAAAGAAAGAAATACGCAGACTAGAACATTGCTTCTGGAAGTGATTCGTTTTATTCCTCTTAGGTAATCCTCCTCCCAAATTTTCTCCATGACCCCCTGCAGAGACCTGAGGTTACATGACAATAAACATGTTTCCAAGAGTTTAGTTTCTGACCACCACCGCCCCCCACCCGTCTCTGCTTTTTAGGTGAAAATGGTGCCTAAAAGTGGCAACTCAAAGGTTACAAGTTGCTGAGTAACCACATGTATCATGTATTCCAAACAGGTTTTGGTTTTAGAAAACACACAGGAGGGCACTGGTGGAAGGTGAGAGTAAATGTACCTTATTTTATGTATTCCCTAGCTCACTGCCTAATCAATAATTATCACAAGTCTGCATATGTGATACACATCAAAAATAGTATTTTTGACCCATAATGCTGATACCTTTAATTCGATGTATCATTATTTGTATGTCTTTTTTTTTTTTTTTTACACTTTCACATATTTTCCCCCTCGGGTTATATTAATTTTCTGTCTTGGGATATGTTTGCTAGTATTGCAAGATTTGGCACAATCTGTGGCAGCGGACCTGTTCTCTGTTTCTTCTCGTTCGTACCAATCACCCTCGTGTTAATGTTGTTTCATCAAGTAATATGTAGACTTTGCTTAAATTTCTCATTCTTTTCTCATGAAAATATACTTAGGGAAGTCCTAGAGTTACGAATTTTTAAACTTATTTTTAAATAGATTTAGGATCTTAAAATGCCATTTTCATTAAGAAAGCTTTCCTTCATTCATTCACTCAATATGTTAAATCACTAAAATCAATATGCATATTAAACTTCTACTGAAGATTAATACCACCAGCTAATTTAGATGCTTCGAGAATGCTTTCTGTCCTCTGCATGGACAGTGAGTTATGTGACGGGGAAAAGGATCACGGGTATGCTATTTCTGTTGGGAGGCCCATCAAATGACATTCTGAAAGCGTGTGGGTGGACGCAGTTGCTGTAGGAGAATCAGGATGGGACTGGACCTCACTGCAGGTTCTTGGGGGCCCCACTTTGCATGCTCAAGGTCTAGTTTCCAAAACTGTATCAGGACCCCGGTGGAGGTGAGATATCCCCAAGGCCAATTTCACCCCTGAAAGTTTCTTGCCCCATAGGTGGTCGTGGGCCATGAAAACACAAAAGCATCAGATACCATTTCACCTTGGACCTTTTTCTGACTCCTCTTGGCAGCCTAAAGTCCAGGGCTGATGAAGGGACAGCAGCATGCTCTCAAGAGGACACTACAAAGAAAATCCAGCTAGTTTACAATTTCACAGGGTGATCGTAATCCTGACACCCGAGCCCGCAAACCAGGTTGAACTGGAGAATATTTAGCTTTACCTTTCCTAAGAACACAGTGTAGACTGGCCTCATACGGGACCTGGAGACAAATCTGCCGCTGGAACCATCTGTCAATGCACCATGACCTGGGACCACCCATGTTTACAGGGAGGAAGGAGCCTGTGAATTATGCAGCCTCACTCTGAACTTACCAATACTTCCATCACTCTTTCACATCTGTACTGTTGCTGAAGTATTACTTCATTTTATCTTAAAACATATCATTTGTTTTACTTTTAATAAAAAGACTGTTAAGGCATAACCTAGTTCATCCCCTTCCACATCAGAGTGCCAAGAGTTAATTTTCCTTTTAATTTTATTACTGTGCTCCCAAAATCTTTACCCAGTGATTTTGTTTCCTCCTAGGAAGAGAGCCAGGAGTTAAGGGAGAGCTGTGCTCTGGAGACACAGCCATCAGTAACCTGTGGGCCCCAGAAAGCTCTCCCTTCCTAGCGTGATGGCATCTGGGTACGTTTATCACCTGTGCGCCACCTGCCATACGTGTGGATAGGTGTGGCTGAAACTCTCCTTTGCTTCTGGCAGGGTGAGCAAATCACCGCTTCTGGGAGGGAGAAAAAACTCTCCCTAACTGGCTTCTGCAGAGCTTCAGGAAAGCAGCTTATCTTTTCACTCACCTCCTGCAGCTGCGAGGCCGGCACACAAGCACCGCAGGGCACGCTGCTTGCAACCGTAATGCGTGCGGGCAGCAGGTGACAACAGGGAGTCTCGTGCCTCCAGACTCACGACTGCAGCCGCTCTGGCCATCTCTGGGAGCACAGGCCCAGGCTCTGCTGTATGGATCTTGACGTCTCTTTTATGTCTGGTTTGGAATCCGCGGAAGTTAAAATAAAGCCATCAATTCTTATAGATACGGAGAACTTTGCTCCAGGGCTCTGAACCCCTCTGAACACCTGCTAATGTTCTCCCGTACACATGAAATTTTGCTTCCTGCAGACACAATGTTTTGAAAATTGCACATCCAAAGAAAAGCATGCTTTGAAAGCATATGGATCAAGTGTCTTTCACCTTTCCATCATTCCCACGGAGCACGCCGTATGAATGGCGTGATAAACGTAGAAGCTTATGTTCTGAAAAAGAGTTTACGAGGCTCTTGGAGTGAGAGCTGCCTAGATGCTCATCGATGCTGAGGCGTGTCACCACAGATCCTCAGATCACACGTCCCTGCTGCAAGGGAGGGGCACATGACGAGTTACAACCTGAAGCAGCAGCACCAGCGGGCATGGCTCATCTTCTCTTACCATCACGGCCATCATTACGATTCTTATCACCTTCGTAGACACTGAGAGAACATCACCACTGCAGTTTACACATGTAAAAATAAAGTTATGCTCTTTTTTTCTTTTATGTTGTGCAAGACTTAGAAATGATAAATACCCTAGACTAGAAAAAAAATCAGAGCTCTTGTCAATTTAATCATGGGGCCAGAATGATTTTCGCCTCTGCTGTGTCACTGTTTGGAAGAGCAGAGGTGAGCGAAGGCGTGCCTGTCTTCTTGCCATTCTGTTCTGTGCCACTGGCTTACCCAGCAGGTGCAGTGGGCGCCTGAAAATGGTTTTATAATTTTTACTACACATGTTTACAGATTTACCAACACACTTTCAATGCCTGAGAAAATAAACACATTTCCATAAACCATTCTGTAATGGTGTTGCTACCCATGCCTCGGGTCACCCTTTTCTTTCTTTCCTTCTTTCTTCTTCTTTCTTTCTTTCTTTCTTTCTTTCTTTCTTTCTTTCTTTCTTTCTTTCCTTTCTTTCTTTCTTTCTTTCTTTCTTTCTTTCTTTCTTTCTTCCTCTCTCTTTTGATTTTCTTTATATTTGAGAGAGAGAGAGATGGGGCATGAGTGGGGAGAAGGGCATAGGGAGAAGCAAACGCCCCACTGAGCATGGAGCCCGACATGGGACTCGATCCCAGGACCCTTAAATCATGATCTGAGCCGAAGGAGCCAAAAGCAGATGCTTAACTGACTGAACCACCCAGGTGCCCCATTCCATTCCCTTTCTTGTTCTGCTCCTGCCCTCTTGCATCCTTTTCTGTCTTGAGACCCGTGTTTGATCTGGCCAGATTTCTGGTCCAGAAGTCAAGTTCTTGATTTCAAATCCTCTGGATCTGGATTCTTCGCAGCACTGCTAAATTGATCTTGGACTTTTCCCTCATCTAAGGCACTTTCTTTTTTACCGTGTGTGCGTGTGTGTGTGTGTGTACGTGTGCGTGCGTGTGCGCACGTGTGCGTGCGTGTGCGTGCATGTGTGTGCGCGTGTGTACGTGCGCATGTGTGTGTGCGGTGTGCATGTGTGTGTACGTGTGCATGTGTGTACGTGTCGTGTGTGTACGTGTTCATGTGTGTGTACGTGTGCGTGTACATGTGCATGTGCGTGCACGTGTGCACGTGTGCAAGTGAACATGTGTGTGCATGTGTGTGCATGCGTGTGCGTGTGCATGTGTGTACGTGTGCATGTGTGTATGTGTGTGTACGTGCACATGTGTGTGCGCGGTGTGCATGTGTGTACGTGTGCATGTGTGTATGTGTGTACGTGTGCATGTGTGCTCATGTGTGTGTACGTGTGTGTACGTCTCCGTGTGTGTACGTGTGCATGTGTGTGTGCGTGTGTGCATGTGTGTGTGCGTACGTGCGCATGTGTGTGTCTTTGATCTATTTCACAGTGATAAGTTATCCATATGTGCTAATATAATGACTTAGGGTGTTTAGTTTTTCAGGGATATTTGCATTTCAATAAGGATTACCAGAAAATTGAGATCCTGTAAGCTTGCAAAATCTGGCAATGCTGGAATTCGGATTTTCAGGTAGGATACCTTTGCTGGGCTGTATAAATCACCTGCCTTCAGCATGCGCCTACCTGTTGCCTTGGCCTATGTGGTCTACTTTTTAGAGAGTCTTGCTGTCAGCCAGACTTCGGTTATATTGCAACTGCTTCCCAAACTATAAAACCCTACATGTGTATGAGACTTTGTTTTATATATTTATCATTATTTTGTGACAATAACTCTTCGTAGATTTGTGTTACTTGTTTCAAGTGAGACAGCACTCGCTTAATGATGTTTTTTTTTTTTTTCTTGAATCAGGGTATCTTTGTCCTGAGGAAGAGCCTTGGAGCCATAATCACCTGAGGAGGAGATGGCGTGAACCACCTGGGTCATGAAGTGACCTCTGATCCCCACAGGGCCCTGCGGTATGGGCACATGGGGCCTGCTTACCTTCCTGTCTACAGCATGGTACCTTTGGAGAACCTCATGGCAGAAAACCAGAATGGTTTGGTGAGGCAGCTGACTCAACTTTGTCACTAGATGTAGACTAGACGTCCAGTGTGGGCAGTGCCGGCCGTCAAACGCTGTATTCCAAAACCTTGTTGGGCACAATATTTTTGTCTTGGAAAAGAACTTCTTTTCAGATTTGTTACCAGTCTTAGAAGTAGACGTTTGATTTTTTTTCTCTCGAATTGTTTTGAAAAGTCAAGAGTGCACAAATTATGGGATGCACAACAAAGGTGAGCCCTGACCAGGTTTTTAGTCTTTGGGGCTCAGTGTCAGCATTATGCAACGTCTTCAGCCTCCTTCATTGCTCCTTTTCTCTTCTCCTCCCGATCCTGTGCCGTTCTCAAGCTCCATTAATTCCTAATGCAGACAAGAAAGGTGTAAGAGACATCGGCATTTTGGTGTTGTTGTTCAGCTCTGAGATCTCCAGCGAGGCTCCTTAAAGTATATCCAGGAAGCACCGATTTCTGTCCCCATTGATGCCTCCAATAATAGTGTTGGAATTGAACCTCTGGTGGGATGTGGGGGGAAGCAAGACAGGGCAGAGAGAGGAGTTGATCCACACGGTCAAGACAGATGCTTAGCCATCCCGACAGGGAGTGCTGGAGCAGAGTGGCTTGTTATAGCTGTGCGTAGATGGGCTGGGTGTTCACAGCCCTCCGCAAGCAGCTCCCGGACGTCAGGCCCTGGGAACCTGTGCCCTTGGGTGAGACATCTCTTGGCAGAAGGAGCTCTGAAGGAGCCTATAGCTGGACGACAAGTGCATCCTGGAAGGGGATGAGGGAGGCACATCTCTTGTTCTTCCACAGTAAGAACGAGGTAACATGAAAGTTCTTTGCCCTTGAAATGATGAATAGACAGAACACAGAGGACTCTTACGGCAGTGAACCTCTCTGTATGACACGGTAACGGTGAATACATATCATTGTGTATTTGTCCAAACCCACAGAGTGGACAGCACCAAAAGTGAACTCTAACGTGCACTGTGGACTTTAGTTAATAACTAACCAATATTGTTGCATTGATTAAGCAAACATACCACTCCTGAGAATGGTGATAGTGTGCAAGTCGGTGTGTGTATGTGGAAACTGTGCGTGTTCTGCTCCATTTTGCTGTGAACTTAGCACTGCTTTCAAAATAAAGTCTATTAACAATAATAATAATAATAATAAATGGCAAGGTGTATTTCAATAGACAGGCTAAGACCAACATTGTGTTCATGAACTCCGTGGTCTCATGCGAGACATGCAACAGCTCTACGAGACAAAGTCTGCCCTTGAATTTAGGTCATCTCACAGTTTTGTGCATTACATTCCCCAGAAAACTTGTGTAAAATATAAAATGTAAACAAGATTAGAGAAGCAAACCAAATACAACCAACTTGCACATCACTTGGTGCAAATTAGAAAGTGCATCTCTGTGCCAGATGGTTAAAAGAGTGGGGCTCCTCCCTCTGGCCAGAAACACCCACACACACTAGCGCGGTGTGAAGCCAGCCCTGCGTCTCCGAGAATGGCATCAGCTACAGTGGTGCGGGACACGACTACACCCCATCCATGCTGTGACCCCAGCACTGCTCGCTGAAGCACCCCGCACCCGGCATCCGTGTCTCTGGATCTTCTCTGCTCCATCGTCCTCCCTGTTCAAGCTCAGCCACCCAGTCTCAGGTCTGAGCAAACTTGGCAGTTACCATTTCTGAAACGTCCACTGGAGAAATCTGCATCCTAACTCTTGTGCCCTGTCCTTCCAGCTGGGTTTTGCTCCGGCCACTTGGCCGTTGGTCCCCAGTGCTGTAGTCCTTTTGTCCCTTTGTCACTATCCTTGCACCTGTGCGACCTGCCTGGCCCCACGGAGGCCACATGGTTTGGACATAAACCACTCCCTTGCAAACATCTTTAACTTCCTTACACATTCCCTTGATTATTGTATTTTCCTGCCAATGCAGAGCCTGCTTAATTATCTTCTTAGACCACACAGCTGAACATTGCTAGACAAGACTCTCCCAAACATTTTAGTGGTTCTTCCTGAAATTATAATCACAGATCTCAAATAAGCACCTGACATATGCCAGAGGTAAGGTGGGGGCAGAGCAGGGAGGGACTGCATTTCTTCCTTCTGCGATGGCAAAGGCATTGCTCTCCACACTGGACTCCCATTAGAATGATAGAGAAGTATGAGAGAGGAGGAAGACCAGAAACACGAGATTGGTTCAATCTAGAAAGGACGGTATGCTATTCAGTGAACGAAAGAATAGATCATGAATGGCTAGAGCAGGGGATAAAAGTGAACTTATTCAGAACATGCCAAAGCTTTTTATTGCTCTGAAATGACTTCCAGAACCACTAACCTGACCAAGGGAAAATTATCTGCAGCTCTGCCATACCCAACATCGTGTTTCTCTACCTTCTTGGACTCTCAGATTAGCCATGCACCCGTCATATTTTTCAAATATTTTGGCATCACCTGTCACAGCCCCTGGACAGTTTTCAGTAACAATAAAACTCAGTCTCAACTCAAGGATTATGAGACCGGAAAACATTTGTTGAACATATGGTTTAAATTATTTTTTCTGTGTCTGGAAAATTAGTAGATTTTTAACCTACAGAGAGCATAAAAAATATAAGGGTAGATATTTCCTGGTAAAATCGCTCAACATCATATAATTTATTTGTATCACAGACTATAGATGTGCCTAGATATTTAGCAAAGCCTCGCTATAATGTGACATCTTCCAGATAGAGTATTGAAGATTTCGCTCAGAACAAAGCCTGCAGCAGATCAAGAATACACATTACAGATCTGGAAATTAAATTAATATTGAATTCATACAGTGAGCAAGCTGGAAAAAAAAAAGACATCTCTTTACTGCAATTTAGTCATTTATTTATGTGATATTTTGTCCTAAAACATTTTAATTGGCAAAGCATCATACATTCATGAAAGAGAAAATCAATTAACAATAAATAAGAAGATAAGGCAAAAGGAGAACAAAGATAGGAAAATAATCTCTAACAGTTAAAAAAAGTGAAAGTAATTTATGGATTATTGGGAAATATTAATAAAATGAAAGTTACCATTTTGAGTGTTATTTGAAATTAAATGAATTGTTTTCTTGGCTTTTTAAAATTACCATCTTAAGTTTTGAAGTTTGGTTGTTATTTCTCTCATAATCTGTTCTGTGGAGATTCATACATTACTGTTAAAAATATAGAGAATAGCTTCCTAGTAGGATTCCTCTGTTCTGATTTGGGGGACAGTTCTCTCCCCTTCTGGGATTCCAGTCAGGATGCATGACTTCTGTGTTTGAAGGCAGTCACATCTTAAAATTACTTCTGTTATCAGGGATGGGTATAATTTCTGGGAACAGCAAAAGTCAGTGAGTGAAGACAGCTGGACAGGTGTATGAGGGCCCCTGAAGGAAATGGCTTTGAGTTTTAAGAGCAGCAGTGCCTGGTTGACTTGTATAGCTAAGAAGATGACTGCAGTCATAAGAAAATTCCAGAAACTTCTGAAGAAAAGGCAGCATCATTGGAAAGGGGCATCATTTCTTTGGGCGATTATTTAGAAGAGGAAAGCTCACACAAACCCACATGTCAGGCTATGTTTACCGGGAAGCTGCTTCCGTGAGTTGGAGCCCCCGGTTTCAGAAAAATGAACAGGCACGACCACCAGAGGCTGGACCAGGAAAAAGATATGAAAACAGGTATCACAGAGACAATCCGTGGATTTAAAATAGACTGCAGATTACATGAGTTATTGTATCAATATTCAATTGCTGGGTTTGGTAGTAACTGTTTTAGGAGTCATGGATGGCAGGGTCCTTGTTAGAACACGCACACTGCAGTACGAGGGGCCACGTGGCTTCCACATCCTCTCAACTAGCTCAGAAAAATCACGTGTGTGCATTTGCATGTACGCATGTGTGTGAGTGCATGTGTGTATGAGCATGTGACGTGTGTACATGTATGTGGATATCCAGAAGGGCTGTTTGGAGAGTTCCTCCATTCTGGCAACTTTGCAGTAAGTATAAAATGATTTCCAAAGGTCTGAGCCCCAAGTAACAAAGACATGCATCTTTGCCTGTGAATGTGTTTACGTGTGTCTGTGTATGTGCGTGGTGTGGGTATAGTTTGAAAATACAAGTCATTTCTGCATGTACAAAAAATTGGGGGAAAAATCTATAGTACCATTTTAAAGCTCACTGGCCATTATCAATATTTCAAATAATTTATTTTAGAATTTTTACAATTTATAGATTATTATATAATGTAGGGTACATTTGGTCATTTTTTATCATCGTACACCCCGATAGTATGTCATGCTTCAATGTGCTTAGAAATTATCTGGCTGGTCTCACAGCTAGTGGGTGCTGGCTCTTTTTATTATAGCTATTGTTTTCCAGTCTGGGGACACTATTAATAACATCAGGCTATGGGTCCCTGTGTGCACCTTCACCTACGTATTCTGGATTGTCTCCTTAGTGTCCGCTAGGGCCAGTTTCAGAAGCTATGTGATACTTGATGCCACCCACAAGGGCTTTATGGCCGTTTCTCTAATTGACCAACGTGCTTTCCCCCAGGGCTTTGCTGTGTGTGGTTCTCTCTTCTCCTCTGGACCGAGACATCGTTCAGGTGCATTTACTCTAGTTATGTGGAAATGACTGCTTTAAGACCATTCTAGATACTGGATCAAACATAAAACCCACCATTTTTTTCTTTCTTTGATGTTACCTTTTTTTTTTTTCCTTACTATTTTGAGTGTTAAATTTGAGTTGTTTTGTCTGGTGTATTTGGAAATACAAAGACACATGGCCCCCACTGTGGTTTGCTGCCCTTCGCACAAACACGGGTGCGGGTCCCATATGCCCACGAGGCAGGGGTACTTTGCTCTAAGGCTTCTCAAAGTGGCTGACTGACCACATTGAAACCTCTGTGGTCCTAGGTGACAGGGCTCCCATTCCCTTTACCAGGTGACCTTGACACATAAACCTTACGAAACATGATCGCGTTACCTCCCGAGGTCACACATTTCCATCATAAACAGAATTATGCATTTTAAGGTGTCAGTGAGAAAACAGAGTCCAACAAGAAGCAATTGCTTCTCGAGTTTAATTTTTAGGACTTCACGCATGTCTGAAAACAGAGTTCACATAAAATCTGTTGCACATATAGACTTTATGCTTTATTCTCAAGGAAAATGTCTCATTAACCTGTGGTTGATATTATTCTAACATCTTTTCCTTGATTACGAAAGAGAAGAGAATGATTTCCATATGGTTTACAAATTTCTTTTATGATAAATTAGTTCCATCTTTACCTCGGCCTATCAGATACAGAGAAGAGCGACTTCAGCGAAAATGAGAAATAGTAAAGAAAACAAAGGGGTCAACGTTCTCCTTTGTGCACTCCTTTTGGTGCCGGGTTCCGGGAGCGGCGTGGGCTGGCTCTGGGTCAGCCCAAAGGCAGGTCTCGGTTCCCCTCTCCAACGGCAACTGTGTTGATGTCTATAAAAATGGATTAAATGCACCCACCTGCTCCAAGGAGAACATTCCAACCTTTGACGTGAACTCAGCGGGGCCATCTGGCCTGCCTCACCCCTACCTTCCCTCACCCCTACCTTGCAGCCTTATGACAAGTCATGCTCTGCTTTGCTTTCTCCCCAACCCACCCTGGGCCATCTTCCTGGTCCTGGGGAGTTCCCTGCTCCTTCCTGATGGGACATTCCTTATGTACTTCCCTTTCTGGAAGGAAAATGTCCCTCCATGTACCTAGTTCCTATCTGTCCTTCTCATCCTCACCTAAGATCCACTGTTCAGGGAAACCAAGTCACTGCCACACAGCCCTCCTGCCTCTGCTGTGATGGGCTGTGTGTCTGTGCTTTGCCTTCCTTGCCTATTTCACGATCACAGTGGGATTGTGCACTTAGTTATTTAATGTTTCTCTTTTCTGCTAGTCCACGGGGACAGACCCTCTGGGCCCCAGCACCTGGCATAATGTCTTCACCTAGTAGGTGCTCATTTACCATCTTCCTAGACACACTATTTGTACATCAGGGACTGTCCTTATTCCTAGACTGTTTAACCAAGTTGTTTAAACACTGGTAATCTCAATACCATATTTATAAAAAGAGCAGAAAAAATGCTCAGGACCCGCAGTGGGGTTGCCTCCAGAATCTGTTCAGAATATGCATTTCCATCACTTAGCTTGAATGTATCTTACCCTCTGCAGTGAAACTGGAAAATTCCTTTGGTGACTGCATGGATGAGTCGACTCTTGGAAAATACACTGTTTAAGTGAAATGTACCCTAGGAAATCCACTAGTTGCTGAGCTAGCTTGTTGCCAAAACAGTGGCGAGAGTTGTAGCCTGGCAGCATAAGTGACCCCGGAGAAGAAAGCGGTCTCTTGCTTCAGGCATGAGGGCTGCTGTGCAGGATGCGGGAAGCCGCCAGGGCTCAGGTGCGCATTCAGGTGCTCCGTTGACACCCCTGCGACACTTCCGTGCAGTGTGGGACGACTGGGGACATGTCCGCCGGGTCCTTGTTCTGCTTCTGTGCCCCCAGTTCTCCATAGATAGCACTTAGTAGTAGGGCTGGCACATGGTGGGTCCCCGATATATGCTTTCTTTAAGTAAAACATGGAAATGTTTTCTAATTTTGTGAATTCTGCCCCTCTCCCGACCCTGTGGCTTCTCTCCTTGGAGGCCATCCAGGTGCTGCGGTGGTCCCGTGTCCGTGCGGGTGTCTGTCAGGGAAACCGGGTAACTAGGCTTGCCCCTGTGCGGACCGTGACCCTGCAGCAGAAACACGTGTCCCTCTTACCAGCTTGGCTCTACCCCGTGCACAGGCCTCAGCCCCTGTCCCATTGCGAGGCCATGGGGCCACTCAGCTCCTTCCTTCCTGGCAGGACCTGAAAAGGACTCACGAGAGCACCTGTGTGTCCGACTGGACACTGTGGCTCTAAGTGCTATACATGTGAGTGCACATGTGTGTAAGTATGTATGTGTATGTGGGTGTGTACATGTACATATATGCACGTGTATGTGTGAGCACATACGTGTGCAGTGCGTATGTGTGTACATGTGTGTAAGTATGTATGTGTATGTGGGTGTGTACATGTATGTGTACATATATACACGTGTATGTGTGAGCCCATGCATGTGCAGTGTGTATGTGTGCACATGTGTGTAAGTATGTATGTGTACGTGGGTGTGTACAAGCACGTGTACATATATGCACGTGTATGTGTGAGCCCATGCATGTGCAGTGTGTATGTGTGCACATGTGTGTAAGTATGTATGTGCATGTGGGTGTGTACATGTACGTGTACATATATACACGTGTGTGTGAGCACATGCATGTGCAGTGTGCACATGTGCGCACATGTAGTATACATGCGTGTCCACACACGTGCATGTGTATATGCATGTGTGCACGCACGTGTCTCTGTGTGCATACATGAGTGTGTATGTGCATGAGTGTGTGTGTACATGTGTGTGTGCACGTGTGTATATCTACTGATGTTTTGCAGAGTCCAGATGTAGCAAATTAAATAAAGAAATTGATGATTAATGGACCATTGTCCCCTGTGTGTATAACCTTGTTTTATACAAAGCTCAGTTCCTTCTTCTTGGTCAGCTTTATAATCTTTACTTGACTGTAGAGAAAAGCTACTGTGTTATTTTACCTTACATTCGCTAAAAACATAGCAGATGTAAGGTACACGAGGACCCAATTTAATCTTTCATGATTATCTGGATTCAGTTTATGAATTCTACTGATCAAAGTGGGAGCCACCAAAGGTAACATGCTCCGTGACTGGCTTTCTGTAGCTTGTGTGGTGAGGCTTTTTTTCAGCAAGTACTGTAATGCTAACTAAATCATCTGCTGTAACACAGTGTGGCCAAGGAAAGATAAAGAGAAAAAAAAAATCTGTAGTTATGCTTAAATTGCCAGCTTCATGCAATATTTAAGGTAACACACACAGGACTATAGAATGAGATCAGTAAAAACGTATCTGTATTTTTCTTAATATCCTTCAAAAGAAACCATGATCTATTATACAGAATTACTTTCTCAAAATCACAATTTATTATTTAACAAAATGAATGAGCATTATATGATAAAATGCATAATTTATATAAAATTTTTATGTGCTGAAACTAACAAGGCTTGTTTTAAATTTCTAATTACTTATGGTCATTGTTCCCGTTTACCTAGAATTATGAGGCTCTAGATACATTCTTTTACCTTTGTCCTTCACATAAAAATTGCTTTTAGTGATATCCACACTTGGAAACTTCATAGGCATGCTGGAATCACAGATTTTAAAAGTCTTCAGATTTTCCTCGTCTCCAAAAACACAGATAATTGGTAATACTTTAATGGCTTTATTCTGAAAGTACATCCAAACATTAAATAGCGTCAGCCCCACTCTGTAATGCAAGGGAAAAAAAAGCTACTTTCTAAACTACCAAGCTTCTTAGAGTAGGGTTTATTTACAAATGCCTTAAAGCTCTTTTCCCACAAACACTAAGAAAGAGCAGAGATGCAACAAGCTTCTGGGCCCAGAAAATGAAGTCCCCACCCTGGGGCCCTCAGGCAGGAGAGAAGGCTGTGGTTCTGGAGATCTCTGTTCCTTGTTTTATCAAGAAAGCAGAGGAAATGAAGAGTGCTTCCAGCCTCCTGCAAGTGTTTTTAAATTTCTAGTAGAGATTTCAGATGTTTTTTCCTGAGCATTTTAAGCAGCTGTAATTTTAAAATCCTGTTTTGACAATTTCCCCTTAAGGCGTGTAACGAGTCTGGGTGAATTGTATACCCTTTGAGAACTGCTGGTCGACATACCCTCTGAGCTGAGGGTGCGCATGCCCAGAGCCCTCCCATCCCCTCTCCTGGTCACAGGGCTACACGGACACCAGCTCCACATGGATCGAGCCGCTTTCCCCACACAGCCAGTACTTTTTCCACATCTGTCACTGGGGGCGGTCTTTGGATTTCCAGAACTGGAGTAAATTTTCTTATCCCTGCAAGCCTGCCTCAGTTGCCTCTTCATGGGGGGGCGCGGGCATTATCTCCATCCTCCCTGAACAGATTCTTCTCTCCTGGGTTCCTCCCGTCTCTTCCAATGCCTTATGTAATGCCCTGTTTATCCCTGTTATGTCTCCCTCTCTGAAGTCTGTTTTGTTTAAGATTAATGTAACTATTCCAGTAGGAGGAGAGCGCTAGCATGCTATGTATCTTTCCTTTGCTTTAGTTTTAATGTATCTGTTTTTAGGTTTATCGGAGATTTCTTATAGACAACATACAGTTGGGTCCTGTTGTTTGGTCCACTCTGAAAAACCTCTGCCTTTTAATTGTGTACTTAGTGCATTCATATTTATTTATTTATTTTTAAAGATTTTATTTATTTAATTGAGAGAGAGAAAGTGAGGGCCAGAGCACAGGTGGAGGGAAGGGGACAGAGGGAGAAGCAGTCTCCCTGCTGAGCAAGGAGACTGATGCGGGTCATGACCTGAGAGGAAGGCAGACACTTAACCAAAGGAGCCCCCCAGGCGCCCCTAGACCATGCATATTTAAAGTGATTCTTGGTATTTTTGCTTGCACCTATCTTCCATGGGATCTGTTTAGTTTTTCCATGTCCCTCATTTTCCGCCTCCTCTGGTTTTGATTGAACACGTTATATGATTCCCTTTTGTCTTCTCTCTTAGCAGGTCAATTCTACTTCTTTTAAAAATTTTTTAATGGTTGCTCTAGAGTTTGAGTTTACATTTTTAACAATTAAATCTACCTTCTAATAACACTACCTGCTTCACGTGTGGTATATCTATTTCCAGAGTATTCCCCATTCCTCCCTCTGACACCTTATAACACTGCATTCACTCATCTCTCTTGCACGTATACTGTAATCGCACAATACGATGTTACTCTTGTGACTTCATACAGTTACTTATAAGATCAAAAAATGATATTATTTCCCTCTGGCTTGTTTCAACATTCTCTCTGTCTCTCTTTTTGAAAATGAAATGGCAGTTTAGAATTAGAAAACAAAAACAAACAAACACCAAACCACACCAGTGTTCAAGAGAAACAGTCCGAGGCTCAGAAAGCATCTCTCCCCGCTCTGCGGATCGGAGATGTGCCTCAGTCCTGTCCTGGCTGTGAACAGTGGTTTGTGGCTGTGGCTGTGGCTGCATGACTGTCCGATTTCCTCTGTCACCCTTATGGCTTTGGAAGACAGGGTAAAAGCAAGCTAGCTTTCCTCATTCCGCCTGGTAGGTGCACTTAATACAAGCCCGTGCAATGAAGGGCTGGATGAAAGAATGGAGAGGAACAGGTCTTGCAGTGATCCCAGCTTTTTGCCCAGGGGTATTTGTGGTCCACAGGTGAGGTTTTCTTTTTTCCCCCACAAGGAACCTCTTGGAATAATAGTTCAGGAGGCTCCTGGCTGAGGGATCGGAAGAGAATTAAGACAAATGTGAGAGAAGAGAAGGAAGGACAAGATAGACCCTTGTGAAATCCATTATGACAGGAAGGCGGACACAGTGAGAAAGGGTCTAGGGGATGAGTCCCCTCAGGGGAGGAAGCCAGGAGACACTGTGGCAAGCATGGGGAAGGGGGAGAGCGAGTCCCAGGGAGGAACAGAGTCAAGGGCGTCAATGCTCCCAGAGGCTGAAGCGACTGAGGGGCTTACAGAAGGGGACGGAGGGCTTGGGAACACTCTCCACCCCCACACCCGAGGGTAGGGCAAAGCAGGGTGGAACAGAATCAGGAGTCCACAGCCCCGGACATCAACTTCCTTTCGAGAGATTGGTCTGGAAGAACGGAGTGGCGATGCTGGTGGTGAGGAACTGACAGAATAAAAACTCACTTTTTCTAAAGAATGAGAAAGACTCATCATAGGAAACCAGGTTTTTGCACACATGCAGCACATCTAAATACCACATTTCTACAATACAGCACTCGGGGGCGGGGGTGGGGGGGCTGCTTTTCAATCTCCAGCTGAAGCTGCCTTAACCCTTTAGAGTGGACAAACTGGATTTTATTACATGTGTGTTTTCTTTCTTTCTTTCTTTCTTTCTTTCTTTCTTTCTTTCTTTCTTTTCCTTCCTTCCTTCCTTCCTTCCTTCCTTCCTTCCTTCCTTCCTTCCTTCTTTTGTAAATTCTTCGTTAGGTATAACAGTTAACAACTTTAAGGAAAGAACTCATGGCTCAATGCCAAAGACTCTATTTGTGTTTTATTATTAATAATTAATTTGCCTTTAATAAAATATATTTTTAATTTTCTACGTGTGACTTCACCAGATTCTTATGAGCACTGACTGCACAACATCCCTTGTCACGTGCAGCAGTCACGCCTGTGTGCACATCTCTTGGATCTCTCGAGGTTTCTGCAGCCCTGTTAGCTCATGGCCAGCCTTTTGGACTTCTCCCAACACCTCCCTTTTTAACTGATGTTAAGTCCTCATGATCCAGTAGACGAAAGCATGAGGTGGAAGGTTACCACTAACACTGAACCCTGTGTGGTAACTCTGTGCTGATGTGGGAGATCCCGTCTGTCAGGCACATGTGAAAGTGGAGCCTATGAATCCAGGCGGAGAGCCAGAGTCTGTGCACGAGCTCCTCTGAGACAAGGTGTGTGTAAAGATCCCCTGAAGGATAAGACTGCAGAGAGGTGTTTCCCATCTTCTTTTGCAAATAAATAAGTTGCCTGCTCCCCCTGCATGAGCTCGGGGACGCAGCAGTGTCTGCAAGCACAGTATGCTTCTTCAGGCTTCCTTGTGGGTTGTCCTGTGCAGGCTGAGAAGGCAGAAACGGTACCTACCTATTTCTATGTTAAAGAACTGTAAGCGGGTGACCGCGTTTTTGTGACGATGGTTCCTGTTGTGGACAAAATGGGGGTGTTGAACATTGAGGAATGGGTGTCATTTTTCAAAGACCAACTATCTCCGGGTAGACAGCATCCCCTCAGATCTGCCCACTGGGCAACCTGGATTTAAGATTCTCCAGGCATCCACAGAATTGGATCTTTGAGTTGGGGTGAACTTTTGAGATGACCGAGTCTAACAGTGTCATTTCTCAAAACCTCATCTGCAAAATTTGTACCCCTTCTGTTACCAGAAGTCTTCTCTGGACCCATCCAGCATGTCCCGGGCAGTGGTCCACGGCACTCACTACCACCACCTTGCATGTAGTGACTTCTGGAGCGGTTCTGTGTTAGCAGAACTACAGCTTTACCTGCGCTCTGAGTCCTGGGGACCAAGGTCTCTGGATGATGCATGCCGAATCCGCGGGGGGCAGGTCCACGTGCCTGGTGAAGAGAGGACCTTCAGTAAGTATGTATGACATGTGCACAGCCACAAGTCAGCTACGTAGATGAAAAAGTCCAAGTTCACATCAGTCTAAAGCTTTGACCACCATCTCGGAGTTACAAAAATAATTACATCCAGGATCCACATTCCTGATTTCCAATCCTGCAGTATTCTTCTGATGTACCTCATTTCCTCTTTAATGTTATACGAGAGGATTATTGAATCTCACTTAAGGACTTCTTGGGTTTTAAATGCTTAATCACAGGAGTAACACTTGATGCTTTGGTCATTTTATAAGGCTGAAAAACTTTGTCCGCAACAACATGTAAAGAGAGAATTATAAATTGTCTTTCTTGCATCTGTGGACATCACATTTACATAACTATGATGGTGGAATGCTCTGCACCGGTGTGTACCTGGGAAAGTTTCCGGAAACACTTGTGGCTTTTCTGAGTTCAGGCAAAAATGGTTTGGGAGCTGACTGGGTTTGGGAAGTTGTGCTGTGGATGAGGAACAGACGTGAATGCGGTTTGATTTGCACCCCCTCATCCTCTCGTGAGCCGTGTATCGTAAACTGTGTCGAAGGGCTTAAACATCAAGCCTCCATCTCCCTAAAAACACTTACAGCGTCCGAGAATGGAGGAACGTCTGGGTGTCCATAGTGGAAATGGAAGTGAGCATTCAGGAGTTTCCTCAGGGGAGTAAAATGTCTGCTTACCCGATAAGCTCCTGCTGACACGCATGATGGCTCTAGGCCTGGTGTGGGCGCCAAGGCCCCAGAGCCGCCTCAGTGCTCCCATCTTTGGGGATCGTTCACTCAATAGCCGGACCAATGGTGAGAAAATGCATCAAACGTTGCCATGTGCTAAATGCTATATTTGAGACATAGGCAAGGGGCTAAGGGAGCCTGGAGAGGAGAGAGTTTCCTCTGCTGGCCGGACCGGGGAAATCCGCAGGGAAGCACTGGTACTTCAGGTGAGCCAGCTGCACTGGAGGGGGTCTGCCCAGAACACATGAGAAGCAGGAGCAGTCCAGGCCCCAGGGGGAAAGAAATGAAGCTCAGAGACTCAGAGGTCGTTCTGTGTTGACAAACAGCGGGCTCTCGGGTTCCCTCCCAGGTTCATACATCAGAGACATTTAATCGCTTCTTTTGCTAAGTTTAGAAAACATACACAGTAAAAGAACTGTAATGCATTTTAATTGCCGAATCCTTCCTCCCACCATGGGTTAGAGTGCGCGCGAGGCCAGACTCTCCTTACACCCACCTCTCCCTTCCCCCGAGAATGGTAAGACCTGAACTGACGTCACAGCGTGTGTGTAATTAGGATCTTTTTAAAGACCTCGGAGCATTCATCTGAATAAATGCTAAATGAGGAAATAACGAAGTGATAGAAAGGGATCTGCTCGGAAACCTGTCAGAAGTCTTGATACTCAGACAGTACAAATGCTGGGCACCGTCCTGGGCCAGCAAGAGGGTATCTCAGCCTTCACTCCTCCTGAAACGGTCCCGTTTAATTCTCCTCATGAAACTCCGAATTATAGGTACGCCCTTTAAAAAGCAATAGTAAACTACCACCATAGAATCTTCCAGCAAATGTTAGTGTAAACTATTTCATCTATAAACACTGAGCAAGGCACAATGCGGAGTCTGAAAATGTCGGAAGTACGGCTCGGGTTCTAAGGGTCCCATCTGCTCGTGAAGACGCTTCCCGTGGGCACGCGCATGGGGGGAGATGCTCAGGCAAGGTTTATCAAACACGGTGGCAGAGCTTTAAGGTTCATAGATGGTTATAGCTTTTAGGTTCAAAGAATTAATAAATGAATTGGTATGAAATGAGCAAGTGATTTAATGAGACATAGGAACTTATTTCACTACTTTGCATAATTAAATGGCAGCTAGCTCTTACCAGAAAAAAGAAGAAATGTGAATTACAAAAAGAAAAAAAATCTGTCATCTATTTCTTCTGCGTCACAGGGCAAAGCCCTGAAATGGCAACAAGATTTGTAATTGTGACTTATTAACAGATAGAATCCCCTGGAACTCGAGTTGTATTTAAACACAGAGTCTTCTCTGTCCCCTCACCATTCAGATCTTGAAACGGAACCCCTAATGCGACAGAGGCGGCGCCTCTGGGAGGTGATTAGGACATGAGGAGGAGCCCTTAGGATTGGGATTAGTGCCCTTATCAAAGGAACCCTACAGAGCACTGCCACCCCTCTCTCTAGGGGAGGACACAGTCTGAGATGAACTGGTCACACAGGCACCCCGAGCTTGGATGGCCAGCCTCCAGCAGTGTGAGGAATGAATTGTGCTTGTTGATCTATCATGGGGTGTGCGGGGTTTTGTAGCCGGCTGAAGGCACCAGATGGACTGACACACCACGATTGTGTCACATGCTCAGTTCCCAGACAACCACCAATGAGAGAAAGGAATTGCCACGTAGGTTGAAACTAAGCCAGATTCACCTCCCGGGTGGTGGTTGCCCCAGCCCACCCGGAAGTACACAGCTTCAGAAATTAAAAGAAAGTGATCATGGCTATCGGGTACGAAACCAACAGAGCTGCCAGCAAGCATGTTTACTTAAGGGTTTACATTCCAGGCAATGCACGGGAAGCCCATGCTTTAAATGGGGAAGTTCTGCGCAGACATTATTACTAATAACCAAGCCCTGTGGAGCACCTGTCCCACACGTGCGCTGCACAGTGCCGTGCGCTTTGAGTGTTGAGGGCTTAGGAGAATCCTGGGCACGTGGCACCTTCGTAACTAACCAGCTTCCTGACCTCCATGGCTTAGGGAACCTGTCTTTCTGCTTCTCTGTGGTGATAAATCTGCCCTACATCCTCCTCCAGATCATTGTGTAAATAACGTTTTCCTGATAAACAAGAAATCACACTATCGATCGGGTTGTCTATTATTAAAGACCGCCATGCCAAGTAATGAAGTGGAAAGATTCTAGTATTTCTTGACAAATTCTTAAATGTCACAAGCACACATTAGGTCCTTTAATTCTTTTTATTTTTTATTTATTTTTTATTTTTTAAAGATTTTATTTATTTATTCGACAGAGATAGAGACAGCCAGTGAGAGAGGGAACACAAGCAGGGGGAGTGGGAGAGGAAGAAGCAGGCTCCCAGCGGAAGAACCTAACGTGGGGCTTGATCCCAGAACGCCGGGATCACACCCTGAGCCGAAGGCAGACGCTTAACCGCTGTGCCACCCAGGCGCCCCAGGTCCTTTAATTCTTACACACAACCCACAGATGTAGGAATTACTATCCCCATTTTACAAGTGAGCGGTCTGTGGCTCGGGGTCTAGGTGCCTTGTTTTAAATGATCAGATAGCTGTGATGGTGGTAAAGGAATTGGACCCATGGCCACCGGACCCCAAGCAGATGTTCTCTCCCCCTCTCGTCATGCTGCTTACAAGGACAAGACAAACTCAGGCAGGCGTGAAGTGGCAGAGAGCGTGTAGCCCCGTTCAGACACTGACCGACGTGCTCATTGTCCAGCCCAATCTGGAACCATCTTTCTAAATGCCCACATGCCCTTTACCAAAAACTAATAAGAAATGAGAAGACTGAGCTTTCTAACTATTTTTAAACATGCTTTATAATGCAGTTTTCCCTTTTTATTCACTTGAAATGAATGAGACAGTCTCCCGGCTCAGAGGTTGGAGACCGCAGGATTGTAGAATTTTGCTGGAATCTGTGGAATTGCAAAGGCCTCTGCACTCTCGCCTCAGGTGCGGAGCCTTTCAAGTAGAGGGCTGTGTGGTTGACTGAACAGAGGCTGGTGTTTTGAAAACAAAGCTCTTTGTATTGTCCCCAGCCGGCTTCCCTGGGCTACAGGTGATTCAGGGAGCTTTGGGTTTAAAAAGAAATCCGTGCTGACTTCAGGCTACAGAGGTTTGGTTCCAACAGGCAGCACGTACTTCAAAGGGCCCCCCCAGTGATGCCTGAGCATCTCCAGCTGCTCGTCTTGCTTTGTTCGTGTTTTCACTAAAGCTCAAGCCCAAATACCTCACCTCCCTGAGGACACTGGGGAGAGCACCGGGCCAGGCGTTTGCCGCCGATGGAGAGGTGGGTGCTGCTCATGGAGACCCCTAACAGGATCCAGCTCCAGTGAACGTTTCTCACGCGAGTCAAAGAGAAATACGGAACCAGCTCTGGCCATTAGTATCCCGCAGGAGAGAGCTCCGTCTACATCTACTTGTCAAAAATGCTTCTCCTTTTGATAGCTGAGTAATATTCCATTGTATATATGGACCACATCTTCTGTGCAACTAATGAATCATGGAACTTTACATCAAAAACCAGGGATGTACTGTACGGTGACTAACATAATATAATAAAAAATATTATTATTAAAAAAATGCTTCTCTTTCCATTCTTTCAACAAACATGATTTGTGGTGTAGTAGTCAGCGCTCTCCAGAGAAACAAAGCTGATTAGACAAATATGTATCCATATAGATACGTATGTACAGAAAGACATCGACCTATATAAGCGGATAGAGATAGATACACAGATACATAGATACATAGATACACAGATACACAGATACATAGATACATAGATACACAGATACACAGATACACAGATACATAGATACACAGATACACAGATACAGAATCAACTCACGTGATTGTGGGGCTGGAGAGCTGGAGAAGAGTTAGCGTGGCAGTTTGAGTCCAAAGGCAGTCTGCTGGAAGAATTCCCTCTTCTTCGGGGGAGGTGAGTCTTAGTTCCATTAGAGGCCTTCAACTAATTAGTTGAGGCCCATGCACATTGGGGGAGTAATCTGATGTATTCAAAGTCTACTGGTTTAAATGTTAATTTCATTTAAAAAATACCTTCAAAGAAATGTTTGGCCAAATATCTGTGGCCCAGTCAAACTGACATAAGATTACCCACTGTGGGTTTTATCATCTGTATTTAAGTGAGGACTTCTATTTTCTCTCAACTTTGCAGAATCCACCGAGCTGCGGTTCTTTCCATCCATCCTCTTGCCGCCGTGAGGGCAGAAAACCATCCTTGTGCGAGCACAATGAGACTAACACAGCTTCTGAGGACTTGTGTGCATATAAATGCATCTTGTATGGAATGTGAGCCAAATTCCTCACACAGACCAGGTGGCTCACAGGTAAAGTAGGCTTAATCTTAACACACCTGCTTATTAAAATGTTTTTCTCTTGGTAAACAATAAATCCTCTCACCCACGTAATTTTGTTTCATTTTCTTTTTTTAGCCAAGCAAAATGGTGATGCGATAGAAAACACTGAGACTTCAAATGGGACATCAGAACACAGAAAAGAGGAGGATGGAAACGCGACCGAATCGTATGATCAACACCCCTGAGAATCTTACTAACGCTATGCGCTGACGTCTTTTGTGGGTGACACTTGGGGCGTAAACCCATTATCTCAAAACTTGCTATTTTTGCAAAGAAGCCACTGTCATTTTTACTATGGGACGTGTGGCTCTTCTTATGGGAGATCTCAACAGAATTCCTGGGGGGGCCCGTGGCTCAGGCTTACCTGCAGGCAATGTGCTTACCCTGCTGCCAACAGCATTCACTTGACTTTTCAGCCTCTCTCCAGCCTGGAAGGATTTCTGATTTTATTATGATGCTGCAGGTGGCTTGTCAGCCCAAGACACTTCCATAGTTTGAAAACAGAGGTGGCTGACCTTAAGAATCGATTACAAAATGAATTGAAAAGCCAGCATCTTTGGTTATGGGACCGCTCAGCCAGAACGGTCCTCTTTGCCTTTTAGTTCAGCCGCTCTCTGCCGGCACAAACAGTGCTGCCTTTTCGAGAAGTCCTTGGCCCGCAGTCCCTTACCCATCACTCACTGTACGCATCGCCCAGGTGCCCGGAGCTGGGAACACAAGCTTACCTCCCATCTTCATGGTCAGTGTTGCCGTGTATTTTGAAGTGATACTCATGGTGTCCCACTATTGTCGATCTTTATGTCCGTGATAATAGATACAAAATAATGAAAGGATGCATCAAGCTCACAGATGTTAGAGTACAGGAGCAATAATATAACTGATGCAAATTATCTGAGATTATGGGAAGAAATAAAAATAAATAAAAATAAGCTTTCTGTGATGTTTACTCTTGACGTGTGTGTTCCATTTACTGTCTCAGATTTCAGAACAGTTTTAGCCGTAGCCTAGCAGAGGAAGTGAGCTGTCTTGGGTCACCAGTTACTAAGGCACTAATCCCATGGCAGGCACTCCACCCAAACCCTCTTCAAGGCTCCAACACCAAATACCTTCACATTAGGGTATAGGGCTTCCACGTACAGGCTTTTCAAGGACACAAGCATTCAGCCCAAGCGCCTTCTCCTACATAGGCTTACCTCAGCTAATTTATACCCCTTCTTGAAAATTTAGCTCAAATGTCCCTTCCTCCAGGAAGCCTTCCCTGACTGCATCTGATTTGGACACCATTTTGAATTGGTTCCATAGTAGCCTCTTCTTCCTTCTGTCTCAGCAAATCCCCTGTACTTGTCTATCACTGCCGTCTTTGCCCTAGGAGCACCTCACAGAAGGGAACACTGAAACTGACAGAAGGTCTAGACTTTGTCCTCATTCTAAACTCTCCTCCTCCTGTCACCATCACCATTTCTTCTCTGCCGCCTCTTGAGCTATCCTCTGAATGGTGTTGGTGAGCCAGGCGTCTTGCCACATGCTTTATGTGTGTTTTGTTGTATGGTCTTCATGACGACTCTATGACATAAGTGATGCTATTATTCCTGATTTTCTCTTTTCCTATTGAGGTATAATTGACATATATTTTATATCAATTTCATTTTTAGAACACAATGATTTCGTATTTGCAGGTATTGTGAAATGAGTCTAGTCAACATCTGTCACCACACATAGGTATAGAAGTTTTTTTCCAGGATGATAACTTTTAAAATTTACTCTGTTAGCAACTTTCAAATATGCAATACAATGTTACTAACTATAGTCACCATGCCGTACGTCACAGAGCTATGACTGACTTATTTAGTAACTAGAAGTTCGTACCTTCGACTCTTTTCACCATTTTGCCCATCCTACCTTGTCTCTAGCACTCACCAATCTCTTCTCTGTACCTATGAGCTTTTTCTTTTTTTGATTCTTTATATAAGGGTGATTATATCATTTTTATTTTTCACCATCTGACTCACGCACTGTCTCACAGGTACACAGAAAGTGAAGTCCTGATATGCTCTTTTATTGTGTTTGTAGATCCACATCATAGATTTCGATGATGAAAATAACATTATAAATAAAGATGTCCTCCTCCATCAAGTGGGTGAGATCTGGCACATCAGTACCAGTCCTGCCAACAGAGGCGTGCTGGCCACCTGCTACAATAAGAGTGAGAATTCACAGGTGATGATACGTGCCTGCAAGATTGGTCTTACGTTGCTAACGGTCAGTGCATGACTTGCAGGGTTGATGAGGGGTAAAGGTGCTGCACTCACAGAGAATTGACACTGTAGGCGGACGCTTGTCACAGTTAGTATGGGCCGCATCTGAGACTGGAAGCTGGAGTCAGAGTTGTTCCAGGCAAATACTACTGGAATTTTGATATTGGAAAAACGCCAATGCAATTTTGCCATGCATTCAATCTGTAAATTGCTTTGGGTAATATGGACATTTTAATAATATTATTTCTTCCAATCCAAGAGCATGAAATATCTTTTCATTTTTTCATGTCTTCAATTTCTTTCATCAATGTTTTTTAGTTTTCAGTGTGCAGATCTTTTACCTCTTCGATTAAATGTATTCCTGATTATGGTATCCTTTTTGATGCAACTGTAAATGGGATTGCTTTCTTAATTTCTCTTTCAAGTAGTGCATTATCAGTGTATGGAAGTGTAACAGATTCCAGTATATTGATATTGTATCTTGCAATTTTACTGAATTCATTTTTTTTTAAAGATTTTATTTATTTATTCGACAGAGATAGAGACAGCCAGCGAGAGAGGGAACACAAGCAGGGGGAGTGGGAGAGGAAGAAGCAGGCTCATAGCGGAGGAGCCTGATGTGGGGCTCGATCCCATAACGCCGGGATCACGCCCTGAGCCGAAGGCAGACGCTTAACCGCTGTGCCACCCAGGCGCCCCTACTGAATTCATTTTTTAGCTGTGACAGGTTTTTGATGGAGTCTTTAGGTTTTAGGGATATATATACAGTGTTATGTCATCTGCAAATTGTGACAGTTTTACTTTCTTCTCCCTTCTTTCTTTTTAACTGGGATGTCCTTTATTCTTCTTTCTTGCCTCATTGTTCTGGCTAGGACTTCCATTTCTGTGTTGAATAAAAATAGCTAAAATAGGCATCCCAAAAGCTTTTCCTCTGAGCATGATGTTAGCTGCAGGCTTGTCATATCTGGCCTTTAATATGTTGGGGTACATTCCCTCTATACCCACTTGGTTGAGACTTCTTACAATAAATGAATTTTTAATTTTGTCAAATGTTTTTTCTGCATCTATTGAAATCAACATGTGATACTCATTCTTCATTTTGTTAATGTGCTTTATCGTGTTGATTGATTTGTGGGTACTGAACCATCCTTGAATCCCTGGAATAAATCCCAATGCTGTTCTCTTCTGGCAGCAGCCACGAAGACCAAGGCACCAGATGTGAGAACGGGAGCACCCCTTGAGAGATGCTGACACTCTGGAGCATGGCAGAGGGAAAGGACACAGACGGTGGTCCTCTTGGAGGTCTCAGGAAAGGTTTACAGTAAGCCTTTAGATTTCAGTGCAATTATTTAATTTAATTTCATTGCATTTAATTTTTAACCTGCCCCTCAGGCTGTAGCTATGAGGGTAAGCCAACAGACCTCTTTCCTGAAAGACTGAGCAACTAGGACTGTTGTCTCCTCTTTGTCCAAAGGGTGGTAGCTGTTTAAGAATAATTTCTCCATCGGTTGCGTCCTGTGGGACCCGTGAACGTAAGCCATGCTGGTCATCAGAGCCAGGGAATGTAGAGCTGCTTGCTGACAGCAGCCACAAAAGCCAAGGCACCAGACAAGGGTATGAGCTCCTTTTTGGAAGACACCAGTGGGCAGTAGTGAGTCCACTAGAAAGCACAAAGACTGCGTCCACTGGCCAGTGTCACATGAGAGCCCCTCTGGAAGATTCAGTAAGTGTGCCAAACCAGAAGCTTGCCTCCCCGGCCAAAGCTCCTGGACAAGCAAATAGGCATCTTCCTCAGAAAGACGGGCTGACCGTGCCCTGGGACATGTAGTCTCCCATGAACTGCCCCGCTGATTGTCACAGCCCATGGGACCCAGGCACACAAGCCCCCCTGGCCACCAGTGCTGGGCAATCAAGGGACATCTCCAAGGCGGCGGCCATGAAAACCAAGTCAGAGCACTAGATGTGTGCGGAAACTCCCCTGTGGGTGTGGTGTCCCAGGGGGAGGGGCACCTGCTGAGAACAGGATAAAAGAAAAAAATGGAACAGAAAGCAAAGAAAAAGAGGGGTGGGGGATGGTTCCCACCAGCTTTGGCAGGGCAGCAGGAGAGCCGGGAGATGGCACCCGCCAGTCTGCATCCCTGGAGAGCCCCCCAGCAGGTTCCTGCTGTCAGACCAATGCTTTAAAATTAGGACCTGAGGGGCGCCTGGGTGGCGCAGTCGTTAAGCGTCTGCCTTCGGCTCAGGGCGTGATCCCAGCGTTCTGGGATCGAGCCCCACATCAGGCTCCTCCGCTATGAGCCTGCTTCTTCCTCTCCCACTCCCCCTGCTTGTGTTCCCTCTCTCGCTGGCTGTCTCTATCTCTGTCAAATAAATAAATAAAATCTTAAAAAAAAAATAATTAGGACCTGAGTCTCTGTCACAGAAAGTCTGGGCCATTTTCACAGGGCAATTTGTGGGCTAGGCCTGGGGCCGGGGAGTCTGCATGTGAGCTCTTCATGAGACGCCCCTCAGGCCTCCACTGCCCCGTGGTCCTGTGGGCATGAGCCCCGTTGGTGCCGGAGGTTGAATTGTGTCTTCCCCCCAAAAAAGGTATGTTGAAATCCTAAACTTCAGTCCATCAGAGTGTGACCTTACTTGGAAATAGGGTCCTTGCGGGTGTTGTTAGTTAAGATGAGGTCATACTGGGGTAGGGTGGGCCCTAATCCAATAGGGCTGCTGTCCTTCTAGAAAGACAGCCATGTGAGGACAAAGCCACAGAGGGGGACGCCATGTGATGACAAGGCAGAGATTGGAGTGTGCAGCTGCAAACCAGGGAATGCGAGGATTGCCAGGGGCCAAGAGCATGGGAGACAGGAAGGATTATCCTATGGATTTCGGAGCGAGCCTGGCCCTGCTGACACCTTGGTTCCAGAAATTTAAGCTGCCCCGTTTATGGTCCTTTCTAAGAACGCCCTAGGAAACTTATATTATAGATAACGCTGTCCGTGGGAAATCCTACCGCATTCCCGGAGTAAGGTTTCAGATGTCTCACTGCTTACAATGCTATGTTTGATGAATTGGTTAGGGTTGCGTTGCTCCATTGTAAGGACTTTTTTTTTTTTTTTCTTTTTGGTTTTTGTTTTTCCTTTCTAATTAACAAGTGACTATGGGGACTAACCTTTGGCACTTTGGAAATATCCTTCACAGCAAATCTTCGATGTATGACTTTAGTGCCCATTAATGATTGATGATCCTTGAGTGAATCAATTATCTTCTTTGGGGTTGAAACAAGGTGTTTTCTAATCCCTCCCACAGTCACTGAATTGTGCTTCCTGAAAGGATAAACCTTGCCTTGTGAACTGAGAACGAACTACTCTGGTTCTGCCTAAAATAGCAGGAGAGACATTTAGGTGTCACCAATAATGATTGAAGTGACTTGCTCTCCCACCCCTCCCACTCTCATGCCTCAGGGACACAGGGGTCACTGGCGCAGCGGGACGCAGCAAGGCACAGTGGGCATCCACTTCTGACCCGGTCATTGTCCCGTACGAGGCCAGTACCTGCAACTTCAGCCTAACCTCTGTCCTCTACGCGTACCCTGATCGGTCTTGGGGACCCGGTTGTTTTCTGGCAAAAGTAGTTTCAGGGAACTTTGTCCTTGCCTGACCTAGAATGTCTCCACCTGTTTCTTAGTTCCCTAGAAACGATTTTGATCCCACTGGGTCCCTCCCACGGCTTCTGAGGATCTTTTCTTTTAAGGACTTTTGGCAGAGAGAGCTGGCAAAGGTTCTTTTCACGAAAGATCCTAAGCTCAGAGCCGTATTTCCTATTCCAGCTTAACAGGCCTGGATATTTTCTGCCCTTCTTTGTTGTGCTGCCCATACCAGGTTTTCTCTCTGACCCTGGAAATCTCGGCTCCTCAGAACTTGAATACAGATCCTTGTATGTTCTAGGACGGACACTGCCATTTGTTCTAGCTTGTTTTTGCAATTTCTTCAGATACATTTTAATATTTCCATCACAACCCTTTTGAATATTTTTTTAAAGATTTTATTTATTTATTTGACAGAGATAGAGACAGCCAGCGAGAGAGGGAACACAAGCAGGGGGAGTGGGAGAGGAAGAAGCAGGCTCCCAGCGGAGGAGCCCAATGTGGGACTCGATCCCGGAACGCTGGGATCACGCCCTGAGCCGAAGGCAGACGCTCAATGACTGCGCCACCCAGGCGCCCCAACCCTTTTGAATATTTAAAGTTTATTCTTATTTAATCTTGTTTCATTGCTATTATAAATGGTCTTTTGTATTTCCTACCATGTGATAAGAAGATATATTTTAAGAGTGCCTACAAGCTTATTATTGGTGTATCTTCCAGTTTTATTGAAACATTCTTATTTACCTGCATTCAGTTTTTCTGTGGCAAAGTCCAATGTCCTTGTTGTTAAAGGGCCATTTCATGGTTTCAGTCTCAAATTTAGGTCCTTAACCCATTTTGAGTTTATTTGTGTGTATGGTGTGAGAAAGTGGGTGCGAGTGCAAACTGGGGCAGCCACTGTGGAAGACAGTATGGAGGTTCCTCAAAAAGTTAAAAATAGAGCTGCCTTATAATCCAGGAATCGCACTACTGGGTATTTACCCAAAGAATACAAACACACTGATTTGAAGGGATACATGCAGCCTATGTTATTGCAGCATTCTCAACAACAGTCGAATTACGGAAGCATCCCAAGTGTCCACCGACTGACAAACGGATAAAGAACAAGTGGTCTATATATACGATGGAATATTACTCAGCCATCAGAAAGAATGAAATCTTGCCATTTTCATGGACATGGGGCTAGAGAGTATTTTGCTAAGTGAATTAAGTCATTTAGAGAGACAAATTCCATATGATCTCACTCATATGTGAAATTTAAGAAACAAAACAAATGAACGAAAAGAAAAAAGAGAGAGAAAGACAAACCAAAATATAGACTGTTACCTACAGAGAACACACTGATATCACCAGAGGGAGGGGGAGGGGGAGGGGGAAACAGGTGATGGGGGAAGGGGGCGCCTGTTATGAGGAGCACCGGCTGACGTATGGAAGTGTTGAATCACTGCATTGAACACCTGAAACTGTATGTTAACTGTACTGGAATTAAAAAAATAAAAATAAAAAGTTAACAAAAGAGCTATTTCAGTTGGGGTTTTGTTAGTTGTGCTATGGATTGCAACTCCCATCTGTCTATTCCTTTTCTTTACATTTGGGGATGCTTCCCAAACTTCTAAAAGGAGGAAATAGACCATTTGTATTGATCAAAATACTGAATATATTTCTCCTATTTCACCCTCTACCCTCCTTTTTGTCTTGATTTTCTTCCTGTTTCATATCCTGACTCCTTGTGGATTGATTGTTTCTTCCTCATTCACTCCCTTTATTGGTTTCTCTGGTCTCTGCCATAATTCTTTCTATTCATTATTAAACAAATTTTTAAAATTCCTGCTTCACGTGTCAAATTCTAATGAAATCAACGTTTTAGTATTTTATTAGAAAATATAAAGACCTTTTCATTATTTAAGTCTGCTTGAAAAATAACTTTAAAAAACTTTAACTTTATTACATTCATACTTCAAAATTAACACTAATGCCCTTCCAACCGACTTAATTTTTCCTGATCATGAATAAAAATAAATTAGCATATAGATCCTTTAATTTTCAAAATTGGTGATTTCAAAATACACCTATTTCATAGTCAGTAGTTCAGATCTTTGTGACATATGTAAAAATGTCTCCATAATGACAAAAAGTTTACGTCCCAAGGATCACAGTTTTACAGCTCTGTGTTGTAAATTTTGGGGCATTCTGACCCTGACCTCGGTTATGGGTTAGAGCATAAAAGCTGCATTTGAGGGCGTGATGAAGTTGATAGAGCTGAATCTTAGCCTTTTAAATTGACGATAGGTTGAAGACTCCCGCATTAGAGAAGGAGTTATCTTCATGGCTCATCAATCAAGAACATTTGCAGATGTCCAGCATGTTTAAATTTGCTCGTTGGCAGTAAGTAGTGGGAGTAAATAATCCTCATGACGTGTTTCTCTGAGGCAAATGAAGACACCATGAGCAGTGCGCCGTGAGCACTGCCCGGCGACCCCAAGGGGCACCACCACAGCCATTACCACGGGATGCTTGCAGATGAGATGAGCAACTGACCACGCACTAGGCCGAAAACTCTTCTCAGACCCTTCGGCAAAACGTTCTGATGATTTTCACACATGCTGCTTTCTTTGATCTATAATCCAAATGATCTTTATTCCAATATCCAGAAGGGAAGACAATTGGTTTCTGCTGAAGAAAACATTGTTTTTTTGCCTTATCGGTGAAGGGAGAGATGATATTTAAAAGTAATAAACTGTGTGTGCAGAGAAAATGACTTAGCTCCCTGTGGTGTATTCAGTGAATTATACAGTAAACTTTCATTTGTGGGAAACATATTATCTTTTATACCAAGTGTTGAGATCTCAAGCAGTGGTTATAAGACATTATTTTATACGTTTTTTCACTGTCGTCTCTTGGTTTCAGCTTAGAGGATTGGTTTATCAGCGACACATCACAGCAAGTTAATAGGTACAGATAAAACCTTCCATAAATATTCATTACACCTCATTACTGCAAATTAATGAGATATTTTTAAATTAAGTCTAGTCGCATTTGGTGCCGAGGATCTTGTTTTAATATACGATGCTCAGAAATAAATGGCGGTCGTAAAAATGATTGGGCTCGTTGCGGGAAACTTTTAGCTAGGATTTTTTAGTAGCAATTTGGGTAAGCACTGACTACTCTTACACCTGAGTTTAGAAATTGTGAGACTTTTTTCTATCCAAATGAAGATTTCATGTGTTTTTCTTTTCTTTTTCTCCCCCCCTTTTTAAAGATTTCCTTATTTATTTGAGAGAGAGAGAGAAAGCAAGAGCAGGAGGGGCAGAGGGAGAGAGAGAAGCTCAAGCCGACCCCCCGCTGAGTGCAGAGCTCCACGGAGGGCCTGGATCTCAAGACCCTGATATCACGATCTGAGCTGAAACCAAGAGTGGAAGGCTTTTAACCGACTGAGCCACCTGGGCACCCCTCAGGTGTTTTTTTTTGTTTGTTTGTTTGCATTAGGAACCTGAGCAAATACTTCAGGATTTTTCAAGAAAATAAATGCATACAGTTGTGGATAACTTCTAGAAAGCAGTCAGAACTGGTTTCACTCTCACGGGGAACCATGTCATTATCTAAACGGCTGCTAAGTTGAACTGTGCATCTATCCATAGGTGTTTTAGGTTCTGTTCCAGCAACAAGCTCACACCATGAAGTCTGTCATTGCCTGCTTAGAATCTGAGAAGAGCTTCCGATTCCATTTGAATTAGATCATTAAGTACCTTCCTTCTTACACCCTCTCTCTCTAGACATTTATTTTATTGAAAATCCTCACTTTTGTCTCTTGATTTGTTCCAAAGAGGTTATAGCATTCTTGTTTTTCTGAAGTTGTTACTCTAACATAATGTTAGTGCCTCCTTACAAGCACATCAATAATATTCTCTCAGTCAGGAAGCACATGGCCACCATAGCCTCACACAGGAATAGATCAACCGTTACAAGTTCATCAATAATTAAATCCATCCTTCCATCACATCTGTGAAAGATTCAGTTATCTAACTGAATTGATTCTTTAGTTCATCCACGCCAAAAAGTAGACTTAGCCAGAACAGGAAAATATCCAGGGTCAATACTCTAAAACTTAGAAGGAAATCTTTTTTTTTTTTTAAGATTATATTTATTTATTTATTTGACAGAGAGAGAGACAGCCAGTGAGAGAGGGAACACAAGCAGGGCGAGTGGGAGAGGAAGAAGCAGGCTCCCAGTGGAGGAGGGAGCCCGACGCCGGGGTCAATCCCAGGACTTGATCAGGCCTTGGGCCAAAGGCAGACGCATAACGACTGCGCCACCCAGGCGCCCCAGAAGGAAATCTGAGCTCTTTGTGCCTTCTTTAGTTTCCTCATCCAAAAACGGATGCTATTTTATTAGATAATACATAAATTAGTCTCTAGCTATAAAATCATATGATTCTAACTACATTTTATATTAATATTTTCTAAGAAGTATAGTTTTCACACTGTATAAAGGTATCAATCTGATGTCTTCTGGAACAAAATGATCTTCGCTGTTGAGATAAACATCTGTATCCCTTCATTAATTAAATTTTCATAGTGAGCTTCTCTAGAATATAAGCATCTGAGAGATGTTTTGCATGTTTATGAACCTCTGTGTCCAAGGGACTCAGAAAGTCCAGAAACACAGTAGGCGTCTCCTGACCTGAGAATGAGCAGGTGCAAGGAATCCATGCAAGATTCAGAGACAATTGCACGTGGTCTCTTCTTGCAAAGCGTGTTTCTGATTAAGTGAGGATGGTAGAAAGCAAGCAGCTACTGTACAAGGTACAGCCTAGTGAATACTGAGAAGGTCCTCAGGAATACAGAGAAAGTGGAATTGGTTGGGACTGCAAGCTTCCCCCTACCCCAGGAAAACGCCCTCAAGGAAAAGGGGGTTGGGTTTACAAGAAGCAAACACTTGAAATTCAGACTCGAGAGTTGGAAATCCAGAGTGAGAAGTGTCTTGCTTATTCTTTCCCTCTGTTTCTTTGTTGTAGAATCAGGATAACTGATACGGTGAAAAAAAATAATTGGAATATTTGTGGAATGCTATTGAGCACGTCGATCAATTTGGGGAACACCAGCATTACCACCAACCACCATGTTGTCTTGTGCATGGACGTGTTTTGTCTTTTAATTTGTACAAGCTTTCCCTAATGTTTTTAAATACATACTTTCATGCTTTTCCATAGTACATATACACATGTATTTTTAAAGTACATTGTCACAAATACATTATTCTATAGTAAATATAAAATTTTCAATCCATTTGCTACTCAGACATAAAAATCCAATTACCTTTTAATAATAATCTTGTATTGTGCAACCTAGCACAACTCCCATATTCATTCTGGAGATCTATATACTGCTTTTGGGGGACTCCTAAAAGGACTAACGTAATCTTTAAATAATGGCGATTTTGTTATTTTTCTCTCTCAGCTCACACACATTCCTATACTTTCCTTTACTTTTTGCTTACTAGAAGACCCATATTTGTTTAATAATAAACAAGGAATTCTGGTTGCATTAAACATTTTGTGTTCTGTTATATCATATTGTATGTTTCCTATAATTCCTTTATCAGGTTACAAGGTACTTTTCTGCTCCTGGGTTACCATGAGATTTTATTGTATATTGTCTTCATTACTTGGATTTGGAAATTCATGCTTTTCAAGGAAATTGTCCACGTTGCCCAGGTATTAAAATATGCTGGCATACGTTCTTCATAATAGTCTCTAATTTTTTTCAGTCTTTATTACATGTAGGAATAATTGTCAATTTCCATTGGTAATATTGGTTATTTGCACATTTTCTCTTATTTTTTTTCTTGGACAGCACGGCCAGAGGTTTGTCAATTTTATTATACTTTCGAAACAACAAATCTGGCATTGTGAATCCTTTGAATGACATCTTTGTCTTCTGTTTTATGAATATCTGCTTTTATAGCTATTACTTCCTTTTTCCTACATCTTTGAGTTTATTCTATGGCTATTTTCCTTACTTCCTGTACTGAATGCTTGACCCATTCATTCCCAGCCTGTCTTATTTCTCAGCACAAGTATGTGTGCTTTAAATAGCCTTTTAAGACCCTCTTGAGCGTTATTTCCCCTCTGCCCTGCTGTTTTTGGTATGGTATGTAGCACTTCTATTTTTATTTATTAAAAGTATCTTATAATTTTGATTATTATTTCACATATGATCTATGTTACTTAGAAGTGTGTTGTTAAGTTTCTAAATATATATTTTAGAGTTGTGATTCTCGAAATATGCTTCCCTGACCAGCAACATAAGCATCACCAGGGAACTTGCTTGGAATGTAAGCCCTGGGCCTCGCTCCACATTGACTGAGTCAGAAGCTACAGCAGAGCTTCCCAGAAACGTGGGTTTTAAAAAGCTCTCCTTGAGAAGCTGATACTCACTAAAGAATCATATTATTTGTTTTTAGTTGTTTGAAGGCAGAAAATATACCCTGAATTATAGTGACATTTTCAAGTTGTTTTGTGCCTAATTGGCACATATAGTCTTAATTCATTTTCGTAAATGTTCCCGTGTGCTTCTGAAGAATGTGTCCTCCGCAATCACTGGAGGTGTGAATGTCACATTTACGACAGAAGAACGGTGAATTGTGTAGTTTCAAATCCTCCAGCTCTTAATGTCCCCCACGATGGAGTCTCTCAATCATGTGGAGAAAGTATAAAAACCTCTGGCAGGATGGATTTTCTGATTTCTCTTTTTTAATCTATCCTTTTTTGCTTCATCACTCTTGAAGGTGCATTTTTACATATTTTTGCACTTCTTTTTTTTTTTTTAAACTATTTTACAAAGATGTAATTTACTTATCGTAAAATTCACCCATTTAAAGTTTACCATTCAATGGGTTTTGGTATCTTTAGAAAGTTAATTTCTATAAAGTATATTTTACAAAACTTTGTAAGCTTTAGTACATTTGATGAAACATATTTATAAACTTAAATCTAATCATGATAATCTACTTTCAGAACAATTTCATCAACTCACTTCCCATTCCCTCCCCAAAGCCCTAGGTAGCTATTAACCTATCACTTGTTCCCAGAGATTTGCTGACTCTGGATATTTCACAGGGAGAGCGTAATACAGCACGTGAGCTCTCATGACTGGCTTCTCTCACGAACCACAATGTTTTCAAGTCTCCTCCCTGCTGTACGATGCGCCCTTTTGTGTTGTCAAGTAATATTTACAGTACAGATACGTCACATTTTGTTTACTCATCCGTCCGTTGACAGGTATTTGGACTGTTCCTGTTTGGGGGCTTTCTGAGTAAGAACACTGTGACCAGTTATGCACGTGTGCTTCGGAGGTCATATGTTTGCATTTCTCTCGGCTGGTCAGTGGACTTGCCGGCTCATCTGAGACTCTATTGAGCATTTTGAAGAAACAGCACACTGATTTCCAAAGTCTCTGCCCCACGGAACAGCGTGCGAGGGTTTCAGCTTCTCCACATCCTCGATGCCACCTCTTTTTGCTTAGAGCGAGTTCAGACAGTATGACGTGGCACCTCAGAGTGGCCCTGATTTGCATTGTCCTGGTGACCAGCAGTTTTGGGCTGAGTATGCTCTCACGTGTTTATTGGCCATTCGTAAGTCCCTGGAAAAACACTTGCTAAGATCTTTCGCCTGTTTTAAAATCGATTGTCTTTATCATTGAGTTTTATGCATTATTTGCATCTTTTATATCTTCTAGATACAATTCCCTTATCCAATATATAATTTTCAAATACTTTCTCCTATTCTGTGCAATGTTTTCACTAGATTGATAGTGTCCTTTGAGCCAAGTCTTAAATTTTCATGAAGCCAAATTCATCTATTTTTGTTGTGTTATTCATACTTTTTGTGTGAAATCTAAGACTCAGCTGTCATAGCCAAGGTCATGAAGATTTACCTCCTTGAGTTCTTCTAATACTCTTAGAGTTTAGTAATTATTAAATAATTATTAATATTAATATAATTACTGATAGTGTTGCTGTGTGCACTGTCCTCTACATGTAAACTGGATCAAATTTATGAATCATACTATTTAATTTTTCACATCTTCAATGATTATTTTGAATAATTATTCAATCATTTCCTGAGAGAGCATGGTATAATCTCTCCATAACATTTGTGGATTTGTCTATAGCAATTTTAGTTGTTTAAATTTTTTCTTATTTATTTTGAAGCTATTAATTAGTCCCCTACAAATTTAGATGTATTTTAAATGCAGATTTAATACTTACTATGTACATTTTATCACTATGAAGTGTCTCTTGACTTAAAGTCAAATCCGTCTATTACTTTAGCTCTATCACCTTTCGTTTGATTAATGTTTGCGTGATATAAACTTTCCATCCTCTTGTCTTTAATCTTCATAGATCATTATACTTAATCTGTGTCTACACAAACTAAGACAAACCATGAACACTAATAATTGGTTACTAGATTAGTGTCATAACCAAGTCAACCCAATCAAATCTAACATCTTTCCATCAAGAGCATTTTCAATTCATGTAGGTCAAATAATTTATTTGTTGAGTGTCTACCCTCAAAAGATATTTAGTGGAAACAACAGACACTGTCTCTTCTCTCATAGAACTTACAGTGTAATACATGAGTATGATACATTTCCTCGTAAATTTTAATCATGTCTAGTTACAAACTCCGCTATTATTCAAGTTGGATTGTAATTGCTATACTTTCCCATCAACTTCTTTTTTTTTTAAGTTTCAAGTTTTTAGTTAAATTCCAGTCAGTTAACATATAGTGTAATAATAGTTTCAAGAGTAGAATTTAGTGACTCATTGCTTACATACAACACCCAGTGCTCACACAACAAAAACTCTCCTTAATACTCATCATCCATCTAGCCCGTTCCTCACCCACCTCCCCTCCATCAACCCTCAATTTGTTCTCTATCACTAAGAATCTGTTTTATGGGGTGGCCTGGGTGCCTCAGTCATTAAATGTCTGCCTTCAGCTCAGGTTACGATCCCAGGGTCCTGGGATCAGCAGGGAGCTGGCTTCTCCCTCTCCCTCTGCCTGCCGTTGCCCCTGCTTGTGCTCTCTATCTCTGTGTCAAATAAATAAATAAAATCTTTATCAAAAAAAGAATCTATTTTATGTTTGCCTCTGTCTTTTTCCCCATGTTCATTTGTTTTGTTTCCAAAATTCCATATATGAGTGAAATCATATGGTATTTGTCTTCCCCTGACTCATTTCGCTTAGCATAATACCCTCTAGCTCCATCCACATTGTTGCAAATGACAAGATTTCATTCTTATCGCTGAGTAATACTCTATTGTGTGTGTGAGTGTGTGTATATATATATACACACACACACACACACACACACACATTTGGACTCTTTCCGTAATTTGGCTATTATTGATAATGCTGCTATAAACATTGAGGTGATGTATCTGTTAGAATCAGTGTTTTGGAAACTTTGGGTTAATAAACAGTAGTGCAATTTCTGGATCAGAGGGTAGTTCTGTTTTTAACTTTTTGAGGAACCTCCAAATTGTTCAGAGTAGCTGCACCAGTTTGCATTCCCACCGACAGCGTAAGAGGGTTCCTCTTTCTCCGCATCCTCGCCAACATCTGTTGTTTCCTGACTTGTTAATTTTAGCCATTCTGACAGGTGTGAAGTGAGATCTCATCGTAGTTTTGATTTGTATTTCACTGACGATGAGTGATTTTGAGCATCTTTCCATGTGTCTGTTGGCCATCTGGATGTCTCCTTTGGAAAAATGTCTATTCATGTCTTCTGCCCATTCTTTAATTGGATTATTTGTTTTTGGAGTGTTGAGTTTGATAAGTTCTTTAAGTATTTTGGATACTAACCCTTTTTCAGATATGTAATTTGCAAATATCTTCTCCCATTCCAAAAGTTGCCTTTTAGTTCTGTTGATTGTTTCCTTCATTGTGCAGAAGCTTTTTATCTTGATGAAGTTCTAATAGTTCATTTTTGCTTTTGTTTCCCTTGCCTCAAGAGACATTTCTAGTAAGAAGTTGATATGGCCAACATTAAAGAGGCTACCACCTGTGTTTTCCTCTAGGATTTTGATGGTTTTCTGTCTCACATTTAGGTTTTTCATCCATTTTGAATTTATTTTTGTGTATGGTGTAAGAAAATGGTTCAGTTTTATTATTTTCCATGTCGCTGTCCAATTTTCCCAATGCCATTTGTATTCTTCCTATTGGATATTTCCTGCTTTGTCAGAAATTAGTTGACCATATAGTTGTGGGTCCATTTCTGGGTTTTCTATTATGTTTCATTGATCTATGTGTCTCTTTTTGTGCCAGTACTGTACTGTCTTTTTTTTAAAAAAGAAGATTTATTTATTTATTTGAGAGAGAGAGAGAGAGCATGCACATGAACAGGGGAGGGGGCAAAGGGAGAGGGAGAGAGAGGGAGAGAATCCTCAAGCAGACTCCCCCCTGAGTGATGCAGGGCCCAATCCTAGGACCCTGAGACCATGACCTGAGCCTAAATCAAGAGTTAACTGTTCAACCAACTGAGACACCCAGGCACCCCAATACCATACTGTCTTGATCACTACAGCTTTGTAATGTAAAAGTCCGGAATTGTGATGTCCAGCCTTGCTTTTCTTTTTCAAGATTGTTTTAGCTAGTCAGGGTCTTTTGTGTTTCCATGCAAATTTTAGGATTTTTTGTTCTGGCACTGGGAAAAATGCTATCAGTATTATGATAGGGATTGCATTAAATCTGTAGATTGCTTTAGGTGGTATAGATATTTTAATAATTTTGTTATTCCAACCCATGAGCATGGAATGTTTTTCCATTTCTTTGTTTCTTCTTCAATTTCTTTCATGAGTGTTTTACAGTTTTCAGAGTACAGATCTTTTACCTCTTTGGTTAGGTTTATTCTTAGGTATCTTAGAGTTTTTGGTGCAACTGTAAGTGGAATCAATTCATTGATTTCTGTTTCTGCTGCCTCATTATTGGTGTATAGAAATGCAACAGATTTCCATACATTGATTTTGTATGCTATGACTTTACTGAATTCGTGTATCTGTTCTAGCAATTTTTTGGTGGAGTCTTCTAGGTTTTCTACATAGAGTATCATGTCATCTGCAAATAGTGAAAGTTTGACTTCTTGCTTCCTGATTTGTATGCCTTTTATTTCTTTTTGTTGTCTGATTGCTGAGGCTAGGACTTCCAGTACTAGGTTAAATAGCAGTGGTGAGAGTGGACATCTCTGTCTTGTTCCTGACCATAGAGGAAAAGCTCTCAGTTTTTCCCCATTGAAGTTGATATCAGCTGTGGGTTTTTCATATATGGACTTTATGATGTTGAGGTATGTTCCCTCTATCCCTACTTTTTTGAGGGTTTTTATCAAGAATGGATGCTATACTTTGTTAAATGCTTTTTTTCTGCATCTATTGAGAGGATATATGGTCCTTATTCTTTGTTTTATTAATGTCGTGTATCACGTTGATTGATTTGCAAATATTGAACCAGGCTTGCAGCCCAGTAATAAATCCCACTTGATCATGGTGAATGATTCTTTTAATGTACTGTTGGATTCAGTTTGCTAGTATTTTGTTGAGGATTTTTGCATCCATGTTCATCAGGGATATTGGCCTGTAGTTCTCTTTTTTAGTGGAGTTTTTGTCTGGTTTTGGAATCAGGGTAATGCTGGCCTCTTAGAATAAGTTTGGAAGTTTTCCTTCCATTTTTTTTTTTTTTGGAATAGTTTGAGAAGAATCAGTATTAATTCTTCTTTAAATTTTTTTTTAAAGATTTTTTAATTTCTTTATTCAACAGAGATAGAGACAGCCAGCAAGAGAGGGAACACAAGCAGGGGGAGTGGGAGAGGAAGAAGCAGGCTCATACAGGAAGAGCCTGATGTGGGACTCGATCCCACAAGGCCGGGATCACGCCCTGAGCCGAAGGCAGACGCTTAACCGCTGTGCCACCCAGGCGCCCCTCTTCTTTAAATTTTTGGTAGAATTCCCCTGGGGAGCCATCTGGCCCTGGACTTTTGTTTATTCGGAGATTTTTGATTACTGATTCAATTTCTTTGCTGGTTATTGGCATATTCAAGTTTTTTTTTTTCATAGTTGTCACTTTATTATTTTTATTATTTTTATTTTTTTTAATGATTTTTTTTATTATGTTATGTTAGTCACCATACAGTACATCCCCGGATTCCGATGCAAAGTTTGATGCTTCATTAGTTGCGTATAACACCCTGGTGCACCATGCAATATGTGCCCTCCTTACTACCCATCACTGGTCTATCCCATTCCCCCACCC